>NW_028245803.1:0-26503 GCF_964263255.1 Lissotriton vulgaris | reverse complement strand
ACACATGCAAATAAACTATTAAACATCCATTTCTTTGCATATACATTTATACACACACTGCCACCTTACTTCTAAGGAAACTTACCCATACTTACTCTCTTAAACAATCACTTATAGAAACACATACTTATTTACACAGGAACTCCTACAATCTCTCACTATATATACTATACTCACTTATATACATCAATACTCACATATACTAGATTAAAACATATGTCGTTACTAATGAAGACACTAGTGAGACAGTCATTCACTCACTAACACACACATATATACACTCATCCACCCATACAGTCCTGCACATATGCTGTCTTCAAAACACATACAAACAGTGAGTCAGTCACCAACCCCATGCAGCCACTTATACACAAAGAGAAACACTGATACAAACATTTAAATATTTAAACAATACTCGCTAATATATGTATTCACTAAGATACACATAATATGCCAGTTACCCAACCAATTTTTTTTAAAAAAACATCCATTTACACACTTATTTAAACATTTATTCTTCCATCGACCTTTACAAATACATATATAAAACAAATTTATTTTTCAGAAAGACACACATTCACTGGATGGTCTCATCAGTGATGTCATGAGTGATGTCATCAGCAGTGCATTGTACGCGCAAGTTATAGTGAGTCCGACTAACTATAACGTGGGAATTTCAATGGTTTTATATCAGTAAAATTTCCAGCTAACTATAACTGGTGTGAAACCTATGGTTTTTTCAGTGAATATATATATATATATATATATATATATATATATATATATATATATATATTACCTACTGGCGGTCGCCAGTAGGTAGTTATAGTTAGGATAATTTTCAATGTTAAATCTCAACATTCTATTTTGAATAACTTTGGCGCCGGTTGACGAATCTGCCTGAAATTTTCAGGAAAATGGTCTCATGGCGGTCCGGTCCTTCCCTGAAAGTTTGGGGGGGATTCGTCAAGCGGGGGCCGAGATAAAAGGGGGGTCCCAAAACGCGTTTTCCCCATGTTAATTTCCATAGGGCGGTCGATTTCACTTTTAGCCCGAACGGCTGAATGGATTTCCACCAAACTTGGCAAAATTGTAGGGACTGGTAGCCCGATGTGCCTTTGCTATGTCTCAAGATATGTGCTCCAGTGGATTTTGAGTAATTTAGGTTCAAAAAAATATATATATCTATAGGCGCTCTCCCGTGCGCGCACCCGAGTGCGCTCCAGGCGCGGCACGCGACTTGCGCGCAGGAAGCTGATTGGCTCTCAGTTGTCTGTAAACATTCTAAACAGTCCGGAGCGGCCGCCATCTTGTGTCTCGGTAAAATCGAGACACAAGGGGTTTGAAAAAAAAAGGGGCAAATGACCATAAGGGGGAAGAGTAGACCCCCTCTGACCCCCTAGGTTTGATGTAGGGACTAAAATAGGGTCCTGCAGGGCATTAAAATTTTTTTTTCGTTTTGCGCGGGGGAAGCGCATGGTACGCGCACCGGCGAAGCACGGGGAAAATCCAGGATTATATTTATGAAGGCCTTGCGCTGTTAGTTTTGCGCTTCCTGTGCGTCAATTTTTGTGACGCACCAGCGGTGTAAAAAAATGCGCATTGTTATGCAATATTTAAAAAGTGACGCATCTATCTAGATGCGTCACTTTTTAAATATAGTGCAACGAGGTACATTTTATTACACTGCTGGTGTTATGCGTCACTTTTCTGTGCGCACTCCTTATGACATTCCAGATGTGTCATATTTAATGTATGACGAATCATGTTGCAGATACAATATGGCGCAGAGTTTTAAAAAGTGACCCATGTACCTAGATGCGTCACTTTTTAAAAATAGCGTCAGGTATAATGCATGCAGAGGGGGTGTTCTCCCGCAAAAAGCTTTGTAATAGCGACGCAGTGAAATCTTTCAGATTTCACTGCGTCAGTTTTAGGATGCTGTTGCGTCAAAATCTTGTGCCTGCTTTACAGCAGGTGTTAGACTGAGGCAAGACCTTTCATATGCTGCTTTCCCCATTTGAAAGGACACATTACTGGAGTTGCGTCACTTTTGTGACGCACTCCAGCAATGCGTTACTTGGAATGTCATAAGGAGTGCGCACAGAAAAGTGACGCATTGCACCAGTAGTGTAAAAAAATGTGCCGCGTTGCGTTATATTTAAAAAGTGAGGTATCTAGGTAGATGGGTCACTTTTTAAAATCAAGCGCCACATTATATCTGCGTGAGGTATAATGCATGCAGAGGGGGTGTTCTCCCACTAAAAGCTTTGTAATAGCGACGCAGTGAAATGTTTGAGATTTCACTGCGTCACTTTTAGGATGCTGTTGCATCCTTTAAATATAGTGCAACGAGGCACATTTTATTACACTGCTGGTGTGATGCGTCACTTTTCTGTCCACAGTCCTTATGACATTCCAGATGTGTCATATTTAATGTATGACGAATCATGTTGCAAGGAGCTACAGATACGTCAGTATTTCTGACATATGTGTAAACATAAAAGTGATGCGAGGCCGGCGCAAAATTTTGACGCAATAGCATCCTAAAAGTGACGCAGGGAAATCTCATAGATTTCAGTACGTTGTTATTACCAAGCTTTTTGCGCGGGATTGCCCCTCTGCATACAATATACCTGATGCAGATACAATATGGCGCAGAGTTTTAAAAAGTGACCCATGTACCTAGATGCGTCACTTTTTAAAAAATAGTGTCAGGTATAATGCATGCAGAGGGGGTGTTCCTTGCAAAAAGCTTGGTAATAATGACGCAGTGCGTCACTTTTAGGATGCAGTTGCGCCAAAATCTTGCGCCTGCTTCACAGCAAACCTTTCACATGGTGCTTTTTCCATGTGAAAGGACACATTACTGGAGTTGCGTCACTTTTGTGACGCACTCCTGCAATGCGTTACTTTTGTGTTTACAGATATGTCAGAAATACTCCAGTTTATTCACTGTGTCATAACTTTCTTTTCTAACACTCACCTTCTTTCATTCCTCCTACTTCACTTCCTTTCACCTCTCATACCTTTCTGTTCTTTCTTACTCATTCTCCTTTCAATTATCAATGCACTATATTTCACTTACTCTTCATTTTTTAAGATTATAGCTCTTTGATGAGAATTGGAGGTAGTTCTGAAAAGAACTTTTGGTTTTCTTCTTTTAACTGAAGAGGAACAAAAACAGGGAATAGAAACTGCTCAACAGGAGCAAAAAGAAAAGAAAAAAATTAGGGGTGGGAAGGGCAGTGATGGTTCTCCAATGCCCGAACCATGAGCAGGACACTTTGCTCCCCATAGGTGAGGAGTTGATTGCAGTATCTGCATTTGACGACCCCATGGTTGAATGCAGGTTGAATGTTTGCTACCTGCCCCTGAGATTGTTCTCTTCCAGAAGAAGTTGCTCCTCCTGTTGATGTAGAGGCCCCATCTCTGGGAACCTCCTGTGCCAGAGCCCTGACACTTTCCCGGGCAAAATTCTGGGGGTGCCTCCTCTCCACATGTCGGATCATCGTAAAGTTCCCAAAAGAGTATTTTTTTTGGGGGTTACCCCGTGACAGGACCTGTTTGCAGATCCTGCACTCTACTTTTGGTGCATTCACCTTCTTCTGGCCTTCTGGAAACTTAAAAAATTTCCAAATGAAATGTTCCTTCACCTTTGGGGTAGGAGGCTCTTCATCAATGAAGTCATCTTCACTGCTGGATGGTCTGGCAGCCATGATGAATCCAGGAATATGGAGCAGCAAAAAAGGCAGGTCTTTCAGTCACAAAAGTGAAAGAAGAAGTGAAGGAAATGGGTGGGGATTTCATTCATTGTAAAAAAAAACTGTTAGCAACCAATGAAAAGTGTTATTTGAGGGTCACATGACCCGACGCGTTTACGCTGCGCGCTCCGGAGCACTTCCGGGTGCGTTTACGCAGCGCGATCGTAGGCGCTTCCGGGGCGCAAACGTGGCGCGATCGTAGGCGCTTTTCCGTGCGTTTATGCGCCGCGCACGTATGCGCTTCCGAGGGCACTTACGTTGCGCGCCGAAGTGACGTCATCAATCTTTTATAGAAATGCATAATCATTTTCCATATTAAAAAAAACTAATTTTATTTGTATGGTACGAAATGTTTTGCATTATTATTAACTTTTCATTCATATTTTTTTTTCACGAACGACAGTTGCGCTCTGGGTGCGCTTTCAGATGAGCTCTCGGAGAAGCTTACAGGAGAGCTTAGCTGAAAGCTTCCCGGAGCGCGCACCCAGAGCGCAAAAGAAAAAAATTATAAGAAAAAATGAATACTTAAAAAAAAACAGCAAATTGTAAAAAAAAAAAAGGTTAGAAACTCGATATACAAAGGAATTAGCATTTAAAAAACCTATGAAATTCACTGAAAAAACCATAGGTTTCACACCAGTTATAGTTAGGAATTAGCATTTAAAAAACCTATGAAATTCACTGAAAAAACCATAGGTTTCACACCAGTTATAGTTAGGAATTAGCATTTAAAAAACCTATTAAATTCACTGAAAAAACCATAGGTTTCACACCAGTTATAGTTAGCTGGAAATTTTACTGATATAAAACCATTGAAATTCCCACGTTATAGTTAGTCGGACTCACTATAACTTGCGCGTGCAATGCACTGCTGATGACATCACATATTACATCACTCATGACATGGTCAGTGACATCACTCATGACATCACTGATGACACCATCCTTGTGACACAGTGACAGACCTCCTTTCAGTGTAATGTAACCCATGAAACACATATTCAAAAATAGAAACTAATATTTTCAAAAAAGTGGATATACCCATACCAGTTACAACAACCAATTCAGTAATATCACCATCTAATACACATCCACTCATGTGTATGTATATGGGTTATTAGATATTTTTATTAGTATCAGTATGAGTGTCTATATGGTTTGGTGGGGGTATTACTTAGCACATAGATGCATGAGTGACTGACTCTTTGTTTGTATGTGTTTTGAAGACAACATATGTACAGGACTGTATGGGTGGATGAGTGTCTATATGTGTTTGTTAGTGAGTGAATGACTGTCTCACTAGTGTCTTTATCAGTAACTACATATGTTTTAATCTAGTATATATGAATATTGATGTATATAAGTGAGTATATGTGAGAGTAAGAGATTGTAAGAGTTCCTGTTTAAATAAGTATGTGTTTCTATAAGTGATTGTTTAAGAGAATAAATATGTGTAATTTTAAATAGAAGTAAGGTGGAAGTGTGTGTATAACTCTATATTCAAATAAATGGATGTCCAATAGTTTATTTGCACGTGTGAATATGTGTGTGAGTAACTTTTGGATGAATGTCGGTGTGTAACAGGATGTATAGGTGTATCACTTCATATGATGAGTGAGTATATGTATGAGTGACTATATAGAACTGTTGGTGAATGAGTGGATGTGTATATAGATAGTGGAATTACTGAATTGCTTGTTGTAACTGATATAGGTATCTCCATTTTATTAAAAATTTCAGTTTCTATTTTTGAATATGTGTCTCAAGGGTTACATTATAGTGAAAGGAGGTCTGTCACTATGTCACAAGGATGGTGTCATGAGTGATGTCACTGACCATGTCATGAGTGATGTAATATGTGATGTCATCAGCAGTGCATTGCACGCGCAAGTTATAGTGAGTCCGACTAACTATAACGTGGGAATTTCAATGGTTTTATATCAGTAAAATTTCCAGCTAACTATAACTGGTGTGAAACCTATGGTTTTTTCAGTGAATTTAATAGGTTTTTTAAATGCTAATTCCTAACTATAACTGGTGTGAAACCTATGGTTTTTTCAGTGAATATATAGATATATATATCCAAGCTCCCAAAGATCCTGAGAATACCCAGCCGGATTCCAGGAAAAAAAGCACTCACAGGCACGGCTCAGCTCGTTTCACAGGGCAAATTTATTAAGGACAGACGCGTTTCGGGAGAGCCCTCCCTTTCTCAATGTGTTTTCATCAGACAAGACGTGCGCAGAGCCATTATGAATGTTTTCAAAACATTACGAAAAACAAACAAAGGACTGATTCTAGTTTGCAGCATGGGGCGCCATCTTTGAATGTATACATTTAACATATATAACATTTGATAACTCGTGAGCGTACCACATACAAATACTGCCGTGTATCGGCTACCTCGGTGTCTTAAAAAACATAACCAAGTACTGTATAAATATAGTACATTGCATGGCTAAGACAGCAGAAGCCGTTGGGAATTACCCAACCTACGACATAAGCACAAAACTAGAATGTGATCAGGTCGGACATAATCTTGCCGTGGATCGGCAATTGCAGCCCCAGTGTGGACTGCAGAAACATTCGATGTGGCCAAAAAACTACAACAAGTCATCTGATTCAATCTCAGTGGTGATGAAAACATCCATCACTCAACAAAAAACAAAAACACTCAAAACAATCCCAGAAAGTATTGCACCGATAATCAAACTGTAAAGTTGAAATTAGAAGCTCAGTAATCAACTAAACAGAACACATAGCACAAAAATACACACAGCTAACCCAAATGAGAGGCCAGTTCTTCTCCCATATTTAAGCCTCCAGGTGCTTTAGTCTCCAGATCAATGATGTACCGGGACTCAAGTCTCCTGAGTGTGAGCAATCTATTGCCCCCTCTAGGATTCTCTTCGACTTGGTCCAAACAGAAATACCTGAGCTGGTTCCTGTCACTGTTATGTTTTAATGAGAAATGTCGGGCCACGGGATACGTAAAGTCCTTATTCACAATGGCCCGCATGTGTTCTAATATTCTCAATTTAACAGGATTTATGGTACTCCCAACGTACCGTAACATACAGGGACACATTAGGCAATAGACAACAAAGTCAGAGTGACATGACATAAACTTTGTTATTCTCCTCCCATCCTTTTTACCCGGGACTTGGTATGTTAATGTCCTTTTACTAGAAACACAGGCTTTACATTTTCCACAAGGGAAAAATCCTTTGGTGTCTTTCAAGGTTCCTAATGGTTTCTTTATGGATGGCAGGTGGCTCTGAACCATTAAATCTCTAAGAGATCTAGCCTTTCTGAATGTAATGGGAGGGGTGTTGGGAATATCAGGCCCTACGATCTGATCCGATTTTAAGATATGCCAATATTTGGACAGAACAGATCGCAGTTTGAACGAGTCAGCAGCATATGGTGTTATGATGCGAAATTTGCCTTCAGTATCTGGGCCTTTCTTCTTGGCAAAGAGACTAGCACGTGGTATGCTCCTAACCCTATTAAGGGTGTCTTGCAAAAGGGAGGAGCTGTAACCTCTGGTTAGAAATCGTTCCATGCATTCACCAGCTGCTTTCTCGAAGTGAGTGTTGTGGCTGCAATTGCGCTTTAACCGCAAAAACTCCCCGTATGGGATATTATTAATCAATTTACGAGGATGGCCGCTAGAAGCGTGTAAATAGCTATTGCCGGCCGACCCTTTGGAGCACAAAGTTGCTCCAAAGGGTTGCGGGTGGCCCCGTGGGAAGTGGCGTGGACGCCGGCAGAGCACGCCGGTAACCTTAATGAATCTTAATATAGATATATAGATATATATTATATATCTATACTACTATTATAAAGAGAGAACACAAACCTTTTAGCCAGGTAAACTCGAAAAGTACACCACCAATCAAAACACCCAAGACATCTTTGAAAACCTCAGGGCAAGCAGAAGGACATAGGCTATTAAAAATAAAAAATATACGTTGTTTAAAAAATGTTGAAATAAAAATAAAGTAGTCCCTTGCAAGTAGCGCCGGCCACAACATCTGCGTGATGACATCATTTGCGTTTGCGCTCCCTGGCAACACTTCCGGAAATGGCGCCGAAGATCGCGACCTGCTGGGAGGACTGCCTGCTGGGCGCAGTGGCGGCCTGTGCGGGCGGGGCGCATGGAGAGTGGCGGCCTGTATGGGCGGGGCGCCGGGAGAGTGGCGGCCTCTGCGGGCGGGGCGCCTGGAGAGCTGCGGCCTGTGGGGGCGGGGCGCCTGGAGAGTGGCGGCCTGTGCGGGCGGGGCGCCTGGAGCGGGGCCGGCGGCTGAGGTAAGGATCAGGCGGGAGGGGGGGCCGGGACGGGACGGGCCGGGGCAGGAGGGGGCCGGGGGCAGAAGTGCACGCAAGCCTCAAATGCTGCCCCCAGCCCCTTTCTGCCCCAGGCAACGCTGGGGCGGGCTGCTAGTATATATATATAAAGGAAAAACTTTCAGCCTTTGAGGCGGGTAAACTCGGGAACTACAGCGCCAATCCACACACCCGATGCACCATTGAAATCGTCAGGGTGTGTAGATGGTTATAGGCTGTATAAATTTTAAAAACACGTTATTTAAAAAATTTACAGTAAAAAAAAAGTAGTCCCTCCGAAGTAGCGCCGGCCTCGACGTGCGTGCTCACGTCAGGAGCACGGGGTGGAGTGGCATCCAGGAGCGCGACGAGGAGCGGCGGACATGGCGCGGGGAGGAGCGGTGACGTGAGAAGCAGCGGACATGCCAGCGGCGGTGCGAGCAGCGGACAGGCTGGAGGAGCGGTGGCTGAGGTAAGGGAGCGGCGGACATGGCGCAGGGGAGGAGCGGTGACGTGAGGAGCAGCGGACAGGCCAGCGGCAGTGCGAGCAGCGGACATGCCGGAGGAGCGGCGGCTGAGGTAAGGGACCCATGTCAGGGCAGGCGGGGGTCGGGGCAGGCGGGGGTCGGGCAGGTGGGGGATGGGCCGGGCGGGAGCCCGGGCTGCTGGACAATGTCGGGCGGGTGGGGGTTGCTCCTGGACAAGGTCGGGACGGGCTGCTAGTATATATATATATGTATATTCACAAAGTTTATCACTTTGCAGACAAAAAGCCAAACTGCCGGTTCCACAGTGATAAAGAGTCGACCCAGAAAATGCTGGTGCAAAGGTGGTTTATTTAAGTGAAGCCAGCGCTGCCACCATGACGCGTTTCGCCTTCGGAAAGGCTTGATCACATGACAAACTGCTCGTCATAGAGCGGGGCATTTAAAGTGACAGTGCATCGAATTGATTCACAAACATGGTAGAAATACTTTACACATAAACGCTGTTGTTGCTATAATACTCATGAATAGTTTACGATAAAAGTGTCAGTGCAAAAAACATTTAGAATTGATACATGAATCTGACAATTATTTACACAAGCTAAAAACAATTATTGAGTTGATGTATGTACAAGCATATTTACCCAGCACGCAAAGGTAAAATGGATACCAAGTAGTAAACATGACAATTAATTATGTCTATGTAAATGAGTATTGATTCAATACATGAATGTTATCAATTTAAATACTGATGTTGTGCAAAGGCTGTTCTCTATGCGTTTGTACAGGACAACAGCGTTGAGTGAGGGGGGATCTGAAAGTAAACTGCGTAATGCTGATCCCTTGTCCATTTGTGTGAATCAAAAAAAAATATGATAGTTCTAAATAGAGCCCAAGTGGGCCTGTCACAATGCCTGCTAGAATATAACAAGTGCAAAAGTGAATGTGCAAAATTAGCAATGTAAAGTGCAAATATGATGACAACTAATTCCTAATATAAAAATGCAGAATTTAAAAACTTGTTTTTATAGTTACATAAGTATACACAAGAAACACCACAGTATCAAAATGTTGCAATAAAAATTATTATTGACAGTGATGTGACTGGGAGAAGATTCTTGGTATATCCGGACAGGTCTTATGGGTAAACTGACAAAATCTAAATGCAGGTGTAAAGATCTTCCCTGTCATTTAATCCATTAGGATTCTTCGTGTTAAGCTCCAATATATATCTGGTCTCAAGGAGACGGAGTTTCGCCTCACGGTCACCTCCTCTCCTTGAAACTTCTACAGAATCAATTAAAAAATATTGGAGTTTGTCAGGTATGCCTAGATGTTTCTCCTGAAAATGCCTGGCAATCGCATAATTTTGATCATGTCCCGCAATCGCACGTATGTGTTGGAGTATCCGTTTGTGGGCGGGCAGTTTAGTACTGCCTACATACTGGAGTACACACGGACACTCCAACACATAAATGGCGTATTCAGTCTTGCAGGTGAGCCACTTGGAAATGGCAGTTGGATATTCCAGAAATGGGCTCTTAAAGTGGGTCCTGTTGCTGCCAAAGCGACAGGCTTTACATTGTGGACATGTTTTAAAGCCCTTTTTGAGTGTCATCCAAGTGGTGGAGGCCCTTGGCTCTAAGGTGTTACTGACTAATGCCTTGGACATAGAGGGGGATTTTCGGAAAGTGAGTTCTGGTTTGTTACTAATCATGTGTCCAATCACTGGATCACTTTGAACCAGATTCCAGTTTTTACACAGAATTTTCCGAAGGACCCCATGCTGACGATTGAACGTCAAGATGACTCGTGGGGAACTTGTTTCGCCTTCCCCTACCAAGGAAACGCCTGTGTGGATGTTTCTCACCCTGGGAATTAAGGCCTCCTGTCTACTGACTGAATTAGAATGTTCGATAGCTTTGGTGAGACTGACATTGGAATACCCCCTGGCTAGGAAACGTAATCTGCATGCCTCCTGTGCAGCCGCACATTCTGCATCTGTGCTGCAGATTCTTTTGATCCGGAGCATTTCCCCGAAAGGAATGCTCCGAATCAAGTGGGCCGGGTGTTGACTATTGGAATGTAAAATAGTGTTCCCAGCACTGGGTTTCCTGTACAGTCTTGTACCCAAGGTGTTATCTTTTACAAATACCTCAACATCCAAAAAACAAATTGAATCGGAACTCATATTGGAAGTAAATTTAAGATTAATGGTGTTTGTATTAATCAAATCTACAACCGCTCTGGCGCTATCAGCACTGCCCCTCCAAACAAGGAAAACATCATCAATATAACGTAAATATAAAGCAATGTTATTGGAAATAATGTCAAGGTGTTGGCCGACTAGGACCTGTTCCTCCCATAGCCCAACGTGTAAACACGCGTAGCTAGGTGAGAAACAGACCCCCATCGCCACACCCCTAACCTGTTTACTAAATTACGCCATTGAAGATGAAAAAGTTCTGTTCGAGGCACATTCTTGTCATATCTAGCAGCATTCTGTTGAGCGCCATCGAGTGTGGGGGGCATTTGCTGAGGTAGTGATCCAAAGCTTTGAGTCCATCACAGTGTTTTATTGAGGTATAAAGAGAAGAAACATCCAAAGTCATTAGGATCATGTCTTCTTCCCAAACAAAATGTTCAATTTTGCTTAAGAAATCGAAAGAGTCTTTGACATAAGAGTTGAGAGTCTTAACATAACCTTGCAGAAAAAAGTCTATATATTTGAAAACATGTTCCAGAGAACTGTCGATAGCCGAAATGATCGGTCGGCCTGGTGGTATATCAGAGTCTTTATGAATCTTAGGGATCAAATAAAACGAGGGGATAACTGGATGATCCTTCTTCAAGTATCGGAACTCCTCATGTGTGAGGAGTCCCGCGCTTCTCCAGGCCTGTAGTTTTTGGTACTGATCCACCCACATGGTTTTAACAACCTGGATATTGCTCCTTCGGTAACAAGAAATGTCATTTAGTTGTAATTCCTCTTCCTTGAGGTACATATCTTTAGGCCAAAGGACTATATTGCCGCCTTTATTGGCCTGTTTTACCACAATGTTGTGGTCATTCTGGAGTTTTGTAATTAGTTGTTTGTAACTCCAGTTCTGTTTAGATATGTAAAACATCTTTTTGTTGGTGGCGGAGTAAAGTTTCTTGATGTCTTGTACCACGATTTCCTGGAATGTATCCAAATTGTCATGGACCATGATAGGCTGGAAGGTGGATTTCGCCTTGAAAGGAGGGATCTGTTGTCCATTTGCATTATGTGGTATTTTCATTGTATTATCGACCATAACCTCGTTTTGTAGGTCCCAAATAGTATCAAACGTGGCTTGACTTTGGCTGCCGGTCATGATGGGACTTGATGCCGTCTCAAGGTGAATGTTTTTCTTTGGATGTTGTTCGAAAAACTTTTTCAGTTTGAGTTTGCGTGTAAATCTATAGATGTCCATGCGGGTGTCAGCATAGTTCATGATACACAGCGGACAATAAGACAGCCCTAAGTTGAGCACGGCTGTTTCTGCAGATGTTAGTTTTAAATTCGAGAGGTTAATTACTGATTTAGATTCTTTTTCTTTGTTTTCTTTTGATGGCACTTCCAGTGACCCTGTTTTGTCGGATTGTTGCCGCTTGAGGTTCCGGGCGCGGCATTTCCTGCGTTGCCAGCGTTTGTAGTTGGACCGCTGTTTTTTGGTGCGTAGGTCTTGTGAGACCTCAATGTTTCGCGTCAGTCCTGGCATAGGCAATCGACTTCTTGAGCCAGGGAGAGTTTTGTAAACCCCAAATTGGCATCCCGAGTTGGATCTGGTTCTGGGTCACTTTCCACAGCCGAACTTAAGCTGGAAAATGAGGTTGCAGGCAATAATGTATTTTCCCTTGCCTGTTGGTTTGCTTTATTTATACGTACTTTTGCCTTCACAGCCTCATATCTTCTGACGAAAGTAAAGACTTGACCGTTTAAATAATCCACACGGTCCCTTTCGAATTTGAAAGCTTTTCTTTTTTTAATGGTTTCCTCCTCTTTAGTTAGACAGATCATCATGTCTGCTCTCAATATGGTGATTTGATCAGTGACTTCTATTTTGGATATTTCTTCCTCCAAAGTATCGATTTCTTTTTGTAGCTTAATACGGTCACTGTCTGCGTACTTTACTAAAATATGCAACAATTTGCTAGAGGAATTGAGGTTAGCTTCTGCCCACTCCGCTAACATAGCCGGATCCGGGTTTTCGTAGCTTGGAGCAATAGTGATCCTCAGACCTCTTGGGACACGTCCCACCTCTAAATAATGGGAAAGAGACCAATGTTCTCACCACTTTGACTGTTCTGCGCGCATGGTGCGCTCTAATTTCTTGAATAAATCCTTAGTGGTGTTATTGCCCGTTTCCTGGATAGAGGGTGTGGTGCTTGATGATCCCCCAGCCGGGGAATCCAAAAACATGGAATCTGCTGCCTCAGCTCGACTGCGCAGTCTGTCGGCGGACATATTTTTAAGCGCTTACGAGTTATGGCTGATATTTTTAATGCACTTGATAACGGCCCACTGGTAAATCGGAATGAATGTCCTACCAGAGAGTCGCGCACACTTCCCGCTGCCGTTTCCAAATGCCTTCAGGGGTTCAAAACTCAGAAGCCGGCTCCGCAATGCAGAAGACAAAAGACTCTGGTTGCCGTCCCACAGAGGCACGTTGAAGGTGAAGCAGGGGCTTTGGGCTTCCTCCTCGCCGGAGATCGTTAAAGTTGGTCCTGAACAAGTTCCGGAACAACAGCTTCCTGCCGCGTTGCCCAAATTGGGAAGGGGTTCCACTAGTACCTGGAAGCGTCGGTACTTGTATATTCACGAAGTTTATCACTTTGCAGACAAAAAGCCAAACTGCCGGTTCCACAGTGATAAAGAGTCGACCCAGAAAATGCTGGTGCAAAGGTGGTTTATTTAAGTGAAGCCAGCGCTGCCGCCATGACGCGTTTCGCCTTCGGAAATGCTTGATCACATGACAAACTGCTCGTCATAGAGCGGGGCATTTAAAGTGACAGTGCATCGAATTGATTCACAAACATGGTAGAAATACTTTACACATAAACGCTGTTGTTGCTATAATACTCATGAATAGCTTACAATAAAAGTGTCAGTGCAAAAAACATTTAGAATTGATACATGAATCCGACAATTATTTACACAAGCTAAAAACAATTATTGAGTTGATGTATGTACAAGCATATTTACACAGCATGCAAAGGTAAAATGGATACCAAGTAGTAAACATGACAATTAATTATGTCTATGTAAACGAGTATTGAATCAATACATGAATGTTATAAATTTAAATACCGATGTTGTGCAAAGGCTGTTCTCTATGCGTTTGTACAGGACAACAGCGTTGAGTGAGGGGGGATCTGAAAGTAAACTGCCATTTGTGTGAATCAAAAAAAACATGATAGTTCTATATCTCTATATGTATATATTAGCAGCAAGTCCCAACGTTGTCCGGGTATGAATTGCTGCCGGCCAGTAGTATATTGTTTTGTAGGATTTTGTTTTGATAGCATTTCTTATCTGTGACAGGCCTGTGAAACGCTCCGATTCACAGTGCACTGCTGATGCACTTAAGATTGCGCCTTCAGTAGTGTGTGAACTCAAGTTTCCCTACTTTATTTTTCCTTGCAGTATTATAAAGCGCGAACTCAAAAACATGGCATGGCATGAGCACAATTTACATTACAGAAGAACAAATTCATTTGTGGTAGGCACGGGGAGACAAAGCGATTTGCCTGGAATCAAAGGATGTTGAGCTGATGCCGAGATTCAAACGTAGCTCCCCAGCTCTAACGTTCGCAATTCTAGAACTTGTGGCGGGAGGTGTGTCTAAAAGTGTATGTTGGTGCTGGCCATCAATAAGAGAGACCTGTGCATTTTTCAAATCGGTGGTGAAAAAATACGAGTATGTTGCTGGAGATGTGGGCCGCCCTGCCACCAATGTACTTACCGGGGGAGGGTAAACACCCATTATTCTGCAACTTTCTTTCCGCATACCATCGCTCCGCATACTTTCATTACGAAAGTACCATGACTCCGCAATGCCATTATAACGCATGGCATTACATTTTATATGCTTTTACCATGCATACATTTACAACGAAATTCGTTGTAAATGCATGAATGGTAAAAGCATGTTTTTTTTAATGTTTGGATAAGTTAAGTATGGGTATAGGGGTATATGTTTTGGGGTACTGAGGTATATGTTTTGGGTTGTTTGGGTATTTTAAGGGTTCAGATATAGTTTGGGGTTATGGGGTACAGGGGTAGTTTTAGGGTTTAGGGATAGGTATGGGTTTTGGGGTACAGGGGTATTTTTAGGGTTCAGGGCTAGGTTTGGGTTTTGGGGTATTGGGGTATTTTTAGGGTTCAGGGGTGGGTTTGGGTTTTGGGGTGCAGGGGTATTTTAAGGGTTCAGGGCTAGGTTTGGGTTTTGGGGTACAGGGGTATTTTTAGGGTTCAGGGCTAGGTTTGGGTTTTAGGGTACAGGGGTATTTTAGGGTTCAGGGGTAGGTTTGGGTTTTGGGGTACAGGTTTATTTTTATGGTTCACGGCTAGGTTTGGGTTTTGGGGTACAGGGGTATTTTTAGGGTTCAGGGGTAGGTTTGGGTTTTGGGGTACAAGGTTATTTTAAGGGTTCAGGGCTAGGTTTGGGTTTTGAGGTACAGGGGTATTTAAGGGTTCAGAGGTAGGTTTGGGTTTTGGGGTACAGGGGTATTTTTAGGGTTCAGGGCTAGGTTTGGGGTTTGGGGCTCAGGGGTATTTTTAGAGTTCAGGGGTCGGTTTGGGTTTTGAGGTACAGGGGTATTTATAGGGTTCAGGGCTAGGTTTGGGTTTTGGGTTACAGTGGTATTTTAGGTTTAGGGATAGGTTTGGGTTTTGGGGTACAGGGTATATTTATAAGGTTAAGATGGGTTAGTGTTTAAGGGTGTTGGGGTATTTTAAGGAGCATGGGTGGGATATGATTACGGGGTGCAGGGGTATTTAAAGGGAGCAGGGTGGACACCCAGAGCTGGGATGTACAGAACCTGGGAAGAAAAAACAATGAAATATTGGGCACAACGCTCGCTTTTTCTCCATAATCCTGCGCCCCGCACACGCCCACTCCCCCAGCACACGCCCACAGCACACTATATGAGACATGGCATGAAGGGCGGAACGTACCACACGCCCCCAGCACACGCCCACAGCACAACGCAATGTGTTCTTCTGTAATGTAAATTGTGCTCATGCCATGTTGTCGAGTTCGCTCTATATAATATTGCAAGGAAAAATAAAGTAGGGAAACTCGAGTTCACATACTACTGAACGCGTACTCTGAAGTGCATCAGCAGGGCACTGTGAATCTGAGCGTTTCACAGGCCTATCACAGATAAGAAATGCTATCAAAACAAAATCCAACAAAACAAATACTACTGGCCGGCAGCAATTCATACCCGGACAACGTCGGGACGGGCTGCTAGTAAACATAATAAATGGTATGTATTTATACTGTTAAACTACTTTCAGGTAAAAATGACACAACAAAAGAATTACATTATATACCAGAAAGGAAAGCAATTATTAAGCCACATGGATTACACCCACAAACAAAAAAATCCATTGACAGAAAATAATAATTGGAAATGTACCAAATATTATTCTAAATCATGCTATGGGAGGGTCACTACAAAAGATGATATTGTAATTCATGTAAGAGAACACAAGCATCCCCCCCAAATGTGACAGAAATAGAAGTAAAGGATATATTACAGTATGTAAGAGAAGCAAGCACCAGCTCCCAGCAATGCACATCCAAATCATAAAGCATATCTTACCTAAAGTCCCCGAGCACATCACAGGGCAATTACCACCTGTGCCCACTTTGAAACATTTAACTGCAATAGCTAAAAAAAGCTACCAGTGACACTTCACCTGCCCCTAGAAGATACAACACATAGAAATACCTGAACATTTAACAATGACACGTAATGAGTTTAGGAAAGCGCCCTTTTTGACATGGCCACCCCCACTTTTTGCCTGGTATTTGATTTGATTTTGACTGGAAGTGCACTGGGTTCCTGCCAACCAGATCCCCAGTACCAGATCTCTTTCACAAAAACTGTGCGATTGTACCTCAATTGGCAATACCTTTGACACTCCCTGTAAGTCCCTAGTAAGTGGTTCCCCTGGTATCTAGGGCAAGGAGGTTAAAGAGGGTCCTTAAGGCCTGCAGCACGAATTGTGCCACTCTAAAGGACCCCTCACCAAATACATACAGACTTCCACTGCAGGCTGCGTGTCTTGGTGTAGACAAAAGTGAAAATATGACATGGCACATATCCCCGTGTGACACGTCCACAAACACTGCTTGCAGTATAGGTAAGTCACCACTTATAGCCCTTAAGCAGGGTGCAGTCTACGACATGTGGGGACACATCTGAATGAGCCAATATGCCCCTGTGCTGTCAGCTCTTTTGCTGCCAGTACAAGTGAACGGGGGAGCCATTTTAAGTACATGTGCTGGGCACTGAGATGAAATGAAATGAAATGAAATGAAAAGTTGCATTTGTATAGCGCATAACCGCCCTGGGGCCTCGCAGCGCTTTGATGGCTTCACTGGTGATGGCTTCACTGAAAATAGGGATTTTTGGTATCACACATCTCATATTAATAAACCCACATTGATGCTAGTGTCAAGTCAAGTCAAGTCAAGTCAAAAAGTGCTTTATTCGAGTGTTACTCATAAAAGCATAGTAAACACAACATTTTAAAAACAGATTACATTTTTCTGTCGAACACAATGACACAGCACTTTAGGATACATACAGGAATACATTGAAAAAAGATTTTTCCATTACAGAAATCGATAAATGGTTACAAATGGATTAATACAATAAAAAAACTTTTCAAGATATAGAACGCCGGTGAGCTAAAATCAGTAATACAAATACAAAAAACACACTTTATAGCAGACAGAGAATAGTTATCAAACTAGCAGTCTCTGTCTTAATGCAAAATCATTTATGGTTAAAAAGCAGTGATTACAAATACAAGGGGACCATTTTTTCAGACAGAGAATAGTTATTTAGCTAGCAGTCTCTGCCTGATTACCCACGCCCAACCGAGATATTTTGCTGTAGCTATCATAATCCAGGTAACTGGGCTCGTACATATAATTCGCATAGCTACCAAGCTACATGTTGTCCCAAGGTTCCTGCACATAGGTGCTAACCAGACACGTCTTGGCACAGTATAGGCCTTACAAGAGAACAATAGATGGCCCAATGACTCCTTCCCCGTCCCACAAGCTGGGCAGATGTTGCTACCTCCATGACCCCATTTTGCAGTCAATGTTCTTATAGGAAGTGCAACAGCTCTCAATTGAAATAAAAGCTTCCTATCACCTGGCTTCGAGATGGTGTCCCAGTATGTTTCCAAGGTTGGATACATTTTAGCCTCAAGATAGTACATAGACATGGACCCGATGCTATGAGTACTTAGGGCTTTGTTAGCAGCATTTTCCCAAAAAATGTTTTTTAAGACAAGCTTTGAGGGGAATAATGCGCCAGCAGGGTCCAACCATAAAGAACTCAACCCAGGCTCAAATAATATGGCTTTCAATGAATTAAGCCAACTTATTTTATGGAAGCCATCAGCCTTGATGATGTCCAAAAAACCAGTGGCGTAATGTGAGAGCTCGGGAGTGGTCCAGAGTCTACGCCAATACAAGATCGGATGTAGCCTGGCTAAATCCTTAATTTGTTTCCTTCCGAGGTCATATCGCAGGGGTAGCAGCGGAGTACTTTTAGGTGTACCAGTCAATGCCCGTAAAAATTTGTTTTCTGAGGCTTGCAAAGCATTAAGATTTTCGAAGCCCCACATTTCTGCACCGTACAATGCAGACCCAATAGCCTTTGCTTCGTAGACCAATAGGGCTGGTTTAACAGGTTTAGTTAAGGATTTCCTGTGCTCTGAATTAATGGCGCCCGCTATTTGCTTATGCCGCAATGTAGCAATATTTAAGTGCTGGCTCCACCTGTTGTTATCAGAAATTTGGATACCCAGATATGTGAATGAGTTGACTAACTCTAGAGGCCGACCGCTCATCATGATTTTAGATTTGAAGCTGCGATGTGGCTTAAAAACCATGAGTTTAGTTTTGGTGGTATTCACCTCAAGTCCATGTTCCCCACAAAAATTCTCAAAAATCAACAGAGCACGCTGCAAACCACTAGGGGTTTTTGATAAAATTAGCGTGTCATCCGCAAACATTAGTATGGGGATTTTTAGGCCTGAGAGGGAAGGAGCGTCAACAGTTGCGGGTACCAATCGGGAGACGACACCATTTATAAACAATGTAAACAAAGTAGGGGCCATTGAACACCCTTGTCTGACTCCTCGTTCGACACGGAAAACAGCTGTAACCATCCCGTGGCCGCCCCATTGGATTTTAGCGAAATTAGATTCGTGGAGGCGCAATATCATTGTTAGTAATTCTTTCGGGACCCCCAAACTATGCAAGACTTGCCACAGTTTGGCCCGGGGGACCAGGTCGAAGGCAGCCCGCAGATCGACAAATGCCGCATACAGGCTGCCCCCCCCCTAGCACCACGGTCTTCCACTGTAGCAATTGGAAGCGGAACACTTGGTCAACCGTACTGGTTGCCCTTCTGAATCCTGCTTGGAAAGGAGATAGAATGTTATTATCTTCTGCCCAATCAAGAAGCCTATTAACCACCACACGCCCGACAATTTTTTGAACAGTGTCAATAAGGCTAATAGGCCTGTAGTTACAAGGCTGGGAACGGTCCCCCTTTTTGTACACAGGGATGATCACTGCACCTCTCCATGAATCAGGGACATCCGCTCCCTGAGCAATAGAATTAATAAGCAAATAGATATATTTGCACCAGCGTTCTCTATCATTTAAAAAGATGTCAGCGGGTACTCCATCTGAACCGGGGGCTCGCCCTCGCTTTACTGCGCTAATAGCAGACATAATCTCTTTAAGAGTGAAGAGACAGTCATCAGAGAACGTCATGGTGAAACAATCCTCATCTGCGCCTAAGGTATTAAGAGTATATTGTGAGCTAAAAAATTCTACCCATGCCTCTTGTGATACATTGTTGTTTGGAGACTCTTCAGCTTTCTCAGAACCCCATTTTACAATATTCCAAAATACTCTGGAGTCCTTCCTGTCGCTTGCCTTCTTCAGTTTGCACCAGTGCTGCTCATCCCACTCCCTCTTAGCTTTACATGCTTTATATTCCTTTCTGGCAAAACTAATGAGTACACAGTCTCTCCTCTTAATTGCCTGCCCGAGGGCGAGCCTTGCCTTCCTACAGTCAGTATTGTACCATCTTGCATCCTTACAGGCCTTAGCCCCCTTTCTCTTATCAGGTTTAAGAAAGTGCTCCTTGATCTTGGCGAAAAGTGTATCATGAATTTTAACCACGTCTCCCAAGCCAGAAGAAGAGGCACTAATCAGTTCCATGGCCAGTATGGCTTGGTCAGTTTCTTTGTTGATAGTATCTATAGCCTGTTGATTGTTAACTACAGTATCCCATCGTAACCTACGCATGTTATTCTCAGGGATGATCAGCGGTGGAACAAGGTCATTCGTACAGGTAGAAGTTGACTCTGCAGACCACCATTTATGAGTTACACATAGGGGGTTGTGGTCACTCTCTGGTCTCATGGTAACCTCCATGTCACAGAGGGTAGGCCACAAAGGCAGACTACAGATTACATAATCAATTCTACTTTTATGCCTCCCATTGTCAAAAGTTACAGAGCCATTTTTATCCCTCCTAGTTCTTCCATTCATGGCTCTCAGACCCCTTTCAAGGCACATTGCGTTAATAGCTATTATGTCCTCAGTCCAGCGAGAAACTGGTTTCAGTTGTAGTTCTGGGATACCCCAAAGAGAGTCCTCTTCAGCTCCAGTATAGGCCTCTCCCACGACCAAGGGCTCAAACATCCGGTTAAGGTCACCTGCTATGACAATATTGTTCTCGTGGGAGTGCTCATCGAGGAAGTTTTCCAAGGCTGTTAGAACTTCGGATCTACCACCTTTAGCACTCCTAACATATATGTTGTAAATATCAAGTGACCCAAGAGTGTCCGTGGTTAGCCTAATCAACTGTATATCGCTGTGGCTAATAGCTATATTTTTGACTGAGAGGTTTAGCGACTGTCGAACCCAGATAGTAAGCCCCCCCATAGGTCTGCCTTTCGCACCCTTTACAGCTGGCACTGAAAAATTCAAATAACCTAGTATAAAGACAGGTTTGCATGCCCAAGTCTCCTGAAATATGCAGATATCAAATTGGGTGACAAAACCAAGCCAGTCCCCACAATCTAGCTTAGAAGTCAAACCAGCTAAATTCCAGGAGATTAAATTAGCAAACCCGGGCACATGTCCCTCTAGAACACCGGATGGAAGATTCTTTATACAGTTCTCACCTACTACTGGGACAACTAAGTTGTTCAACAGATCGTTATTAAGGCAGCTATCATCCTGGGGAGGCAAACTAGATATGATTTTTTCCACACTGGTTAGGGGTGCAACGTTGTTACCCTTGGGGAGTCAGTCACAATCATTTAGATTGGAAAGAGCTGAGTACCTGTTTTCCAGATTTAGACCCCACTCTGTCGGCTGCACTTCCCTCCGCCCTTTCGTTGAGACTACATTCCACTTCGTCTTTAGCATAGTTTTATTAGAAACCCTCCCACTTCGCGGATAGAAGAAATCTAAGGTGAGTGGAATAATTTCGGTAGATCTTCGCTGTGGGGGTAAGAGGTTGGGCAAGATATTTGTCAGAACCTCTGGGTCAGAGAAATGCAGAATAACACAATCACCCCGAAACCTCTTAACAACACTATTTCCTATCCACTTCACTCTCCTGGCCTTTACTAGTTCTTCGGCCAGTTGATGCTTACCCCAGGGAGTTATTAGCATATTATTGGTCAACCAATATAGGGCTTTAGACAACAGAGATGAGGTAGATTCTTCCTGCCCAGGCGCCAGGAGAGGAACGTTAGCTAGAACCAAAACCAAGGGAGAAGCCTCAACTATCAACTCCACAGAGTCGTCTGCAGGTTCTGAAGCAGGGGGTACAATGGGAGGAACATCTTTCACCTGCACACCATTCGATGTGGATACCTGGGGAGCCACCAAATAATCAGTAGAAAGGGGAGCCCCACCACCCACCGGAATGGAAGAGACCCTCTTTTGCTCAACACTGCTGGTAATTGCTTTAGGTAATTTACCAACTTCAGCTAAGGTGTGGTTCAATAGATCCCCTAGACGATTAACCTCTTTAGTTAGTTTCTCTATTCTGCCAATCAACGGCTTGACAATTCCCTGTACCTTGATATCTATCATGTCCAACAGTGTCATAAGTTGTCCACTAGATATAGACTTACAGGCGTCATCTAGAGATCCATCTTCCTCCACCAAGGTTTTATTAGGAGGGGATGTGATCTTTTTCCGACTTGATCTTAGCCCACCCCGCTTAGGCTGGGTCCTTCTAGCTCCTCTAGTAGTGCGAGGTGCAGGCACTGGCGTAGGTACTTTGTCCTGAACTAAGTGTTGGTCGACCTCCTCCTCATTTTCGCTGTCTGACTCAACATAGACTGATTGAGTAATTGTAGCATTGTCAGCGTGGTCAGAAACAGCAGCAGGAGCACTACAGGAGCTATGTGGCTCTGGGGATTGGGCCAGGGTTGGTATCGGCGATGTTGGTGTGATTTGGTTAGGTGATGTGCACAGGCCAAGTGAAGATCTCCTATCGTTGTTGATTTTTGCAACTACCTGGAGGAGATAGTTGTCCATAGTGTTCTTAGCAGGAGATGGCTTTTTTCCTGACATGGTGCAACGTAGAGCGGTAATCAAAACCCTCACAGAAGCGAGAAGTATAAAGCAATATTCTTAAAGCCACAGAACAACTCGGCCACACCAGGTCGAGTACAATAACACTAGATAGCGCTAGTTAACCCCAAGCTATAACAGTAGCTCACCTCCTGAGTTGCTGGAAACGGGCAGAGTTCCTGGCCCAGCCCAGTCTCTGCCTGTCTCGGACTGTCTTAGACTGTCCGCCCTTAGTCCGGGCTTCGTCCCGGGCCTCGTCCCGCACGCGTTCCGCTACGCGTAGGACCCTAGTTTGTACTTGTAGACCTTGGTGATTAAGGGGGCGTGGCCGCTGCGGGAAGAGGCTACAGCTGTTCCCAAGCCTCGCAGTCCCGCAGCGGTGGGTCAGCAATCAGCCTCCTGGTGCACTCTGGGAAGGTGAGTGCAGCGCTAGTAATGTCCCAAGAAAAGCCCCGGTCACGGCAATCCAGACAAGCTCCTGCTCGCCTACAGCTCCCAAACAGCAGGTATCAGCACAGCGCGGTCGTTGAGTGGCACTAATGCTAGTGTTAGATGTATTGATACATGCCCACAGAGGGCACATTAGAGGTGCCCCCTGAAAACCTACCAGCTATTGGTGCGCTGACTGATTTTAACCAGCCTGCCACCAGAGACACGTTACTGACTCTCAAGGGTGAGGGCCTTTTGCTGTCAAGAGGCCAGAAATAGAGACTGCCCGGGCAAAGGGTGCTTGCACCCCTGCCCACAGGATGACCTGTGGATTAGCATCCCAAGGTGAGGGAGCTTCAAAGTGCCCGCCACCGTTAGTATGCGAATTTGGCTTCTCTCAAAGGAGAAAACATAGACCCCCTTTGTCCAGGGCCCTTTGCCACCTGGACAGGCAGAAAAAATAGCTAGTCAGATAGGCGTGTCAACCCTCAGGCCAGTACCACCCTTAAGGTGGGCTACCTGAAATGGAGGCAACTTTTCAGAATGAAGCCATCTTGGTGATGGCAAATTTAGGATCTCTTGGACAGGGTTATTCCCATTTCCCACAGGAAGTAGTCAAATCGGGGGTGTAGTGATCCCAGAGGTAGGTAACCCATTGGCTACTACTCTACATTCTCTAACGCCCCTAAATTCAGAATCTAGGGTAGCCCCTCGCACCAGAAAATCAGATCCTGATAACCAATGCAGATGAAGGACACTGAAGAGCCGCGAAAGCAGAGGGCTAAAGAAGAGCTACTGACTTTGAACCAGACCTGCTAGCCTGTCTGCTGTTCCCCATCAAACCCATGCCAAAGACGTCTCGTCATGCCTGAAAAGCCTGGGAGGATGGCCTGCCTTCAATAAAGACTCAAGATCTCTTTTGGAGTAGTGAATCGGTTCCCCTGCATCCAATACCCTACACTGCCTAGCACCACTTCACCCAAGCTCCTACCCTGTGTCAAAGTGGGCCAAAGGTGTCAGTGTGTAGAAAAAAGAAATCTTCTCAGGGGTCTCACTGATACACCTGGCTCTTTAAACCAACAAAGAAGAGATTGGCACAGAAGCTGTAATATGAAAGATATCGTTATTAAGCTCAGATGAGGGAGACCACGTCGCACAGTACCCTCAGGAACTGTAGGAGGCATTCTAAGGAGTACAGAAAACAGGGGCCTTATATATGCTTAGGTTACATTAGTCAGCATAAAACCAAGGGGAGGTCCTGGCACATGTAAGCATGCAAAATGACTAATATGGGAATACAAGATTTGCTTGCTCAACAAAGTGGGAGGAGAGTCATTTCTCCCTACATCAGCAAGAATAGCCTGACACTTATAACATAAGAGCAGGTGCATTCTACTAGCTAGGTCCCTCTGAGCATGTGCAAGGCTCTGGAAGAGGGAAACAGCACATGGCGAGCACATGGCTAACTAAAATGGCTGCCAAGTACAAAATGGCTTTCAGCTTATGCTAACTGACCCCTGCAATCTTTAACAAGTGTGGTCCCCAAGTCCTGAAGAGATTGAGTCTTCTTTGGGGTCACTCCTTGTCAATTCCTCAACATGTCCTTCAGCCTCTGTTTGCAGGCCACCTCAACTGTCAATGCTCCCAGATGAAGAAACCTGACACCCCAAAGGCCCTCTGCACCCAGCCGCCCAGGCCCGAGGAGAAGAGGACCACTAGTGTCCCCACATCTCCTAGCATGGCAAGACTTGAACCCTCCTGCTGGTTCAACCCGACTGGCCTCCCAGTCAAAACCAGCAGCCTCTTTTCACAAAGACTGATCCCTATTGTCTAACCTTGGGCACCCAAAGCTGTATTGCACCACTGCACCCAGCCACCCTAGTGTCACCGCAGATGACCTGCTGGTGCTACCTTAGACATTGCCTGATACTTACCTTAAGTCTCAGAGATTGGTCTGTAGTTTTTCCTCCCAAGCATAACATTACAGCTTCTGAAAAATGTGCAGTTTATGTTATGTTATGTTAGGTTAAGCCTGCTTCTATAGCGCATGGCTACCCCAGCAACGGGGCGTCCCAGCGCTTGTGAACGTACCAGAGGGCAGGATAGCACAGCAACAAAGAGTGAATTTAGACAGAGGAAAACAGCCAGGTTTTGATCTGTTTACGAAACAGCAGATGATCAGAAGTGGACCGAGCTCCTAGAGGGATAGAGTTCCAAAGCTTCGTGGCCAGATACCTGAAGGAGCGGCCACCGGCTCTGCTCCTTCGGATCTTGACTGTGCGGGCAGGAAATAGATCTGTCGAACGGAGGGCACGCATTGGGGCATAGAAGGAGCAGAGTTCCCGCATAATCTGGGGGCCAACACCGTATAGAATTTTATGAGTTACACATAGAGTTTTGAACTGGATGCGCTGTTTAATCGGCAGCCAGTGCAAACGGCGGAGAATAGGGGAGGTATGGCAGGTCTTAGGGAGTGCACACAGGATACGGGCGGCAGCATTCTGGGCTCTTTGTAGCCTATTTATCACTGTCAGGTTGGACCCAAGCATAATAGCATTACAATAGTCTAGATGGGATAAGACTAGAGCCTGGACTATAATCTGACGAGTGTGTGGCTCAAAAAACCAAGAATAGGCTTGAGAGAGCGTAGGTGGCCATAACAGGTACCAGCCACTCTCTTGTCAGGAATTTCCATCGAGAGTGAGTTGTCCAACATCACATCCAAATTTTTAACAGTCTCCTTAGGGATGGGGGAAGGTCCTAGTGTGGAGGGCCACCAATGTTTATCCCATTTCTGTGTTTCCCTACCTATAAGAAGTATCTAAGTTTTAGATGAATTTAACTGAAGATAGTTCTGCGACAGCCAGTTAGAGATAGCCAGAATATCCTCCTGGAATTTAGTTTGGTCAGCCATGGTGTTTTTGGAGAAGGTGAAAATAAGTTGTGTATCGTCGACATATGATATTAGTTTAATTTTGCGTTCACGCGCCAACATGGCCAGTGGACGGACATACACATTAAATAATGTGGGGCTGAGCGCAGAGCCCTGCGGAACCCCACATACCAGGGGGTGCCTGCTGGATGAGTACGGCGGGGCGTGAACCTGGAAGGAACGGTCAGATAAAAAATACGTGAACCAATCCAGGGCACTCTTCCTGACTCCGATCTCCCACAGTCTCTCAAGCAAGATCCTGTGGGAGACCGTGTCGAATGCTGGGCGCAAATCCAGCAGAACCAGTATAGATGTATCACCCTGGTCCTGCACCTCCCTCAGATGTTCAAGTTTACTTTTTCAAAACGCAAACGTACGCAACTGATCGTAGTGATTCTGGTGTCTAAACTTATTTAAAGATATGTATTGTTTTTATAAATTGGTGTGGATCTCCTTCTTGAGTTGTGTGCATCATTTATTGACTATTGTGTTTATTTGCATATGTCTAACACTCCTTGCTGATACGCCTAAGGCTGCTCGACCACACTATCTCGTAGAAGAGCACCTCGGGATTGCTAAAGCAAGCCCCTGTCCACTTATAAGGGAGCCAATGGACTCTTTGCACAAAACACCTCATTTTAGTATGTCATATAAAGAGACAGCTTCCTACAT
>NW_028245802.1:0-62588 GCF_964263255.1 Lissotriton vulgaris | reverse complement strand
ACTCACCCCGAGTCAGAAACTAGGTTTGATCAATCATCATTCTTTAGCTCACTTCACCACCTCAGTTCAGACCCAACTATATGCAAATCAGCCATGACCCTGTTCCTCATTGGAACAGTCCAGCCTGAACTACCAAGCCAGGTTTTCCCTGGACCGGAAACAAGCATCCTGGAGCTGGTTTCATGGTAACACCCCTTATCAGCCAGGCTAGCTTGATTCCAGTGGCAAAGTGAGCAAGAAACCCACATCTGGGCAGACCCTGACAACTTAGGACGAACAAAGCAAAGACAAGAAGATGATGGACGGAGCACTGTAACTTTTCAGACACTCACCCCCAGTCACAGATCTGGGTTGAATCAATCATCATTATTTAGCTCTCTTTACCACCCCAGTTCAGACCCAGCCATATGCAAATCAGCCATGACCCGATTCCTTATGGGAACAGTGCAGCACAAATTGCCAAACTAGGTCTTCCCTCGCCTGGAAACAAGCATTTTGGGAAAAATAGGTATGACGGAAACCTGTATATTTCTGAAATACACACAGGATACTGAGGTTAGGAACAGTGGTTATTTGTACACTGAATTTAGAGTTACCCATGCTATTGTGTGATTCTGAGAGCACTTTGCAAAATGACTTGTTTATTCCACAGTGGCTTACCTTACTTTTGGGAGCTAAAAATGCAGAGAAGTGCAATTGGTAATAACAAATGTGTTATGCTATGTTATTGTATGCCGATTTTAGAGTGTACTTTCATTTGGGATGGTATCCTGGTGCTGAGCAGGTGTGTGTCTAGCCACACCTAGGGCCCAGTGGGACTACTTGAAAAGCCAGGTCTTTCGCTTTTACAGAATTCAAGCAGTGAGGAGGAGGCTCTCAGTTACAGCAGCTGGTCATTCAAAACACAATTCTGACATGTCTGACAGTAAATGCAATACTTCACTTATGTGGCTAGGCCTAACACCCGTGCCACAAACTGCCCCAAAACGAAATCACAAATTACGCCAGCAAAATTAACACGCCTAAAAACATTCTGGGTAGCCTCCGACTGCCATCCAGAAAAACATGCAAAACCAGATATTTCTGAAAACTAGATACCCAATGAGTCTACAATAATATGACTCATGTGGAACCCACAAAGGGTTTTTACCCAGAAGGCCTTGCAAACCTTAAACATTGGCTATGAAACACCCATGTTCCCCACATTTCTGTGAAGGAAATTTCTGGAATCTGTCAGGACCCACAACTTTCTTACCAATCAGCATTCTCACACTCCCTAATAAAAATGGTACACCAGTTGTGTGAGTAGGCCTAGCACCTGTGACAGGAAAGACCTCAAACTACAACATGAGCAGATCAAGTCTTTCCACCCAAAACGGACCCTTTATTGGCAATGTAGGTAGCTGTGGATTTTGGGCCGGAGCTTAGATTCCACCCAGGGAAGCCAACTAACCCTAGACATTTCAGAAAACTAGACACCCAGAGAAATCAAGGGTGGTGTGCCTTGGATGGATACCAAGTCTTTGTCCTACCCACAATGCCCTTCAACCTCAAACTCCGGCAAAAAACACATTTCCTTTACATTACTGTGGGAGACAGTTCTGGAACCTGCAGGGATCAACACGTTTCCTACCACCCAGTGTTTTCACACTTGTCCTGATAAAAACAGTACTACACTTATATGGGGTCCTAGTGCCCGGTACGGAAAAGGGTGCCAAAATGCAACATGAGCAGTATACATTTTTCCACACAAAACTAACCCTTTTTTGGCAATGTGGGTAACTGTGGATTTGGCCTGGGTTTGGCTACGACCCAGAAAAACCTATCAAACATAGAAATTTCTGAAAACTAGACTCCCAGGGGAGTCCAGAGTGGTGTTCTTTGCATGTATGCCATAACATTTTCTTTCAGATAAAGTTATGGAATCTGCAGGGATCTACGCATTTCCTACCACCCAGCATTCCCACACTTGTTCCAATAATAATGGTACCCCACTTGTGTGGGTAGACCTAGTACCTGCAACAGAAAAGGCCCTAAAAAACAAAGTTTTTCACTCAAAACAGACCATTGTTTTTGCAATGTGGGTAGCTGTGATTTTTAGGCGCGGACCCGGCTGCCACTCAGGGAAACCTACCAAAAGCAGATATTTCTGAAAACTAGACACTTAGAAGAGTCCAGGGTGGGGTGTCGTGCTTGCATCCCATGATGGCTTCTTACCATAAATGCCCTTCACATCTTAAACTTTGGGAAAAAACACATATTTCCCTTACATTTCTTTGAGAGAAAGTTCTGGAATTTGCAGAGATGCACAAGTTTCATATCACTTAGCATTCTCACACTTGTCGCAATAAAAACGGTACCCGACTCCTACCTTACTTTACAAAAAAATATATATAGCATATGGCAACATGACATTTGGCAGTAATAAAAGATACATGTTTAACAACTCCCATTTTGCTAATCATAGTTACTATATAAATCCAGTATTCAGTGCATGACAGTATATTTGCCATGTTTTCCTAGTTCACCATTTATCATTACCCAGCAAAGTCAGATATGCCCAGTATGCCTGACCATTGCCTTAACAGAAAACTGAACAATTGAAAACTAACCAGACATTACCCATTGTCTCTAATTGCATCTCTCCTAGGGCTCTGCAGGGATCATCCTTGCATCAGATCAGGGACAGGAGGATTGGGGCAGGAAGGGTCTCACCCATATCTCACAATTGGTCTATCGTTAACAGCAAGCTTAGCTGCATGCTCCGGTAAAGCTGTTACTGCTGCTCAGGCTCTATGAAGCTGGTGACCACCTCCCCCCACTAATCCACCTGCGTTCACCTACGCAACCCTCTGTAGTCTTTGGCTCGTAGCGCATCTTCAGCTACCACCCAGCTTTTCACTTCAGTCCACCACCTATTGTGCGGTGGTCCATGTGGGGTCGTCCAATAATGGGTAATATCTCTGAGTGCACTCCTAGCCGTAGATCTGGAAATCTATTGCTCAATTTTCACTTAGAATGTTGTTTGTATAAACCAAGAAGGCAGATTTCTACTGTAAATAGATTCTCGCAGTTGAGAGTAACCTCCAGATACCTCGTAACCTGCAGCCAGACCCATGCTATGATCAGACATCCCCATATCATCTTTAAAAAATCCTGCATCAAGCTCTGTACACTTAGGGCACTGCAATTCTTCTGTGTGTAGCATGAGATTGAGCCTATGAGGGGTGAGGTACGTGCCATGCAATTAGGTATACTGTGTGTGCTTACATTTCATATCACACATAGAGCAGTAGGTAAGCTCCAGAATGTCACTCCATTCTTTGCCACAGAAGGGTCTACCTATATTGTTTTCCCACCAAATTCTCAGGGCTGGCAAGTCATCTGTCCTTATGGTCAGGGCTGATCAATAGAGCCACGAGACCAAATGTGTGCCTCCACCAAACCTTAGGGTGGTCTGTAAATGATTGTGTGTAGGGGTTCTGGGATCCAATGCTCATAATTGTGAACCATAAGTAAAAACCTGGGTTCCAGGCAAGCTGCTCTCAGTCGCTAAGGTCTCCAAGGATCAAAAAGAGCCCTTTGAGTCTCAGTCCCCTATTCTCTCAATCTAAGGTGGTATTCACCCAGCAGTGAAATAGCCTTCCCCTGTAGTCAGCCAGCCCACTAATGACATCGCTGGGGAATAAAGGGCTGTCAATCTGATCCATTGACAAGCTCCCATTCATACCTGAAAGCTGTAGAAAGAAGTCTAGGTTCAGGGGTTGCAGAGACTTTAAACCAAATATTTTAATTGTAAAGCTAGTAACATCCCCTCTCTGTTTGGTTCACCAAACTATCCCAACTCAGTCATGTTAAGTCCCACCAGCCAGCGAGCCAGCCAATGCAGTTGGTTGTGTGGTCATATAGTTCATAATCCGGGATCCCCAAGCTGCCTCGGGATCAGTAGGAATACCAGCTGGTGACCACCATTCCATATCAGCTTCTTGATCAGGACGTCAAGGGATCTAAACCAGGAACTCCACACCCAAACCAGGAGATTAACAAAATAATGCAGGATTTGAGGGAGTATCAACATTTTAGTCTATGCTTTGCTAACCTTGATGGGAAGCTGCAACATCTGCCAAAAGGTCACGCTGCTCCGTAGGCCATGCTTCACTGTCCCAAGGTTTCCCTCCCTTACGTCAGCATCAGTGTGGAACACCTTGACTCCCAGATATTTGAGGACCACAGATTCCCATTCAATTCCAGCAAACAATGCTGCTGGCAGCTTCTCAAGCTACACCAACACAAGGAAAGCGCGTGACTTCTGACAGTTCACCCGGAGACCCAAGACTTTCCTGAAGTCCATCATACATATTCATGCCCCAGCACATAACAGAGCAACCCATTTAGTCCAACCTCCACCTAAAGACATTCCAAATGTGGCCATCTACAGGTAGTCCCACCTAACAGAATCAAAGGCCTTTCGGATATCTACTACAAATACCAGTACCTCAAGAAATCGCTACTCCTCTGTTGCCTCCATAAAGTGGATCAGACGCCGAATGTTGTTAGAAGTTCTACGGTTTGGAATAAATCCATTTTGGTCCGCATGTATGACCTTGTGAAGATGCGGTTGAAACCTATTGGCCAAGACATTGCCAAGTATTTTATAGTCCAAATTCAACAGCCATTCAACAGCCATAAGGTTTGTTAGGGTGTCACTAAAGGGTAGAGGGATGGACACTATTAAGGCTCAATAGAAAGAACACCTACTACACCTGTATTTCATCTCATATGCCTACCACATGCTAAAGGTTCTGTTCCCAAAATGGAAATGTGATACCTAAACAATTATTTACACAAAACTAAGTTTATTCTACTTTCCAGTGCCTCATATTTGTTCATTTCAAACAACACATATGTTTACATCATTTTAAAGAGCCTACACATACATTTTAGCAATTCCTTCTGTGTACTGTGACATAATCCCTCTATCACAAATCCACTCACTCTCACCTGCATTCAAAATCAAACACCCCTAGGCTCAACTTTCATACCAAATCCAAGGATACTGCACATACATAGACATATAACAAAGGAAAAACAGATTGAATTTGCATCGGTTGCGATGTTGTGGGTTGGGATTACTGTTCCAAAAATGGTCAGCGCAAGTTTCGGTATGGGCGTAAAGTTCGACCAGCAACCTTCTTCAGGAGCACACAACAATGCAATAGCTTCCAGAAGGGAGAAATGTAGGGGAAATCAATTAATAAATAAGTAATATGGGGACATCAGAACCAGGCTACTAAGTATTTCATTTATGGTTTACATGTATGTTACCATTTCTCTGGGTTGGAGAATTTTCTAGAAAGTATTAAGTGTGGTTCGGGAAGCTTCCCCTCCACATGGGCCCAATGTTTGCCCAGATAGTTCACCAAGTGCCCCAAACACCATTTATAGTGCATAACCTATTTTCCAAAACAAAAAAGACATGAAAAGAAAATGTAATATGAAAAAGCTGGATGCCCATTGGATATTTTCCTCACGTTTACATCCAACAGTGTCTATGTCACCCCATATTTTTGAATCAAGCATATATTGTAATATGAGCGTTTTTATATGCAATTTACAGCCACCATTAGTCCCACTGAAGTCAGTTTTTTGGATACTTTGGCTTATATAGAAGATAACAAAATCAAAACAAAATTGTACAGAAAGGCAACAGCGGGGAACTCAACATTACATGCTAGTAGTTCCCACCCACATCACCTAATCAACAGTATCCATTACGGAGAAATGTTGTGGCTGCGACGTATACACAGTGAGGACAGTTAATTATTGGCTGCTCAGATTGCATGTAAAGAGAGATTCCTGGACAGGGATTACTCACATAAGATAGTCAACAGTGCCATCATAAAATCCATGAAACTTCCCCGTACACAACTACTTGAAAAGAGTATACAGCATTGTACTACTAAGGATCTGGTACCCAGTAGAAGCTTCAGGATCATCGCAGAATACAATAGGCAACATAAACAGATTCAGTCCATCATTAATAAGAATTGGCCTCTTGTAACAAGTGATACGATCATTGGACCAACTCTTCCCTTGAAACCATTGATCACGTATAGTAGGGGACCCTCTATGCGAGATGAATTGGTGAAGACCAGCCCTGAAGTACTAGAGGGAACTTCCTGGTTACAAACACACAAAGGGTTCTACAAATGTAAGAGATGTAAGGCCTGCCAGCTAGGTGTCAACACTTTAACCTATACCACACCATTTAGTTCCAGACAATACACTATTTCTAAACTCCTTACCTGCAAAACTGAACATGCAGTGTACATTCTGTTTTGTCCTTGTAATCTCCAGTATGTTGGCTGTACAAAACTATCTGTTCATAAACTGATACTGCAACATATGCAGGCCACAACAAACTAGGACAATACTTATCCTGTGGCCCGCCATTCAGGACAAACATGATGCCGATAAACAACACGGATCATGTAATGGATTCTGTAGCTCCAAGCAGGAGAGGAGGGGATCGTGAATCCAAACTAAGACAATTAGGAACTAAATATATACTGGAACTAGATTCTAAACACCTTGGGGGCCTACACACTTGCCTACAGTGATGTGTTTTTACCACAGATGCTGGATACATTATCTGTAATGTTTAGGAATCATTCATAGTCCTTCCAGGTCTAATCCTGCCTACACGTAGAGGGGGTTCCTAGTACACCATGTATGATCCAATATGACATAGTTTTAACATGTGCCTTTTTAGTAAACATGAACATGTAAATGTTACGCATGTTTTAACACTTATATATATTTTTATTAGGAATAATAATTATATATGTAATTCTTACACACAGTTTTATTGTTTATCTATTTATTTAAGATATTATGGTATGTGGATTTATATACATGTGTAAATTTTTAAGTATGTAAACGTTTTAGTATTTATACTTGGATGTTTGGGTATTTAACTGTTCATCTATTTATTCATTTTCTTCTATTCGTTGAGGTATTTATGTATTTATTGGATCTATGCTCTACACCAAATTTTTGTGATGGACTCATAGCACATATACAATTTGCTCAATGCGCAAACGGGTATTTAGACCGTGATTGTCATAATCAAAAAAACTGGGCTTATTGCGGTGATCTAGGGCTCTAGATCCCGCTTATTATATGCATACTACTTTTCTCACGCGGTTGCCGAATTCTCACATTGGATGTTGAGTTGCTAGTCAGTACATATTTTAAGTACGACAAATCTTTAGCACTTTATTTATGCTATTTTTGCACATTCACTCCTACATTAGCACTTTATTTGCTATAGACCAAGAACAAATACTTTAGAATTGGAATTTGGATTGCTCATGACTTGCTGATATTAACAATGATTTATTAGTCTGTGTATTTAAGCAGTAAACGTTAGGTTCCTGTCATGTTATACATTTTTAAATGACGTGATGTTTTGCCATAACACAATGAAAATCTCTTTGAGATGTGTTTCCCAAAACAATTAACGGTCTAAGAAGATATTTGTACATATACATACAACCCACTTACTTAATAATGGCAATCCAATCTAATCCGTCTGGTTGGTGAGGCATAGCTTCACTATTATTATGTTATGGATTCCTTGAGAGCTGCGTCCCAGCAGGGTAGAACGCACCTGATTCCTATTAGACAATGAAAGGCACAAGAAGAGGGCTCAGATTCTGTGTCCGATCTGCCTACCTTGGCAAAGAATTGACACCAGTGATAAAGAGAGATAGCATGGTTCTTTACCTATGAAGAATTGTATCCTTTTGTTCTTTGGGTCAGTATGACATAAATTTGGATATCACCAGTTATGAGGTTTAAATCACTTGTGAAGGCTCCTGAATTTAGTACTGGATATCCTGATTATAAAGAAAAAGCAGACATGGAGATCATGAGATGGCAGCCTTGCCTTCATATGTGAGACTACTCAGCTAAGAGACTATATCAAGTGGTGGTTTAATTTGGAACCCCTCGCTACAATATCGGACTAATTATTCTATTGGTATGCTCTGATATCTAAATTTAAACTTCACCATATCAAACTACTCCTAAGGTTATGCACTGATCCAACTGCTATCCGGTGATACAATCACCGGCTTGTGCTACACACGGGCCAATCATAATATCAAAATTCATTGGACCCCACAGTGGTAGAGTTGAACATGAAAGAACCCAGTAAAGGGACTGAGTGTGTGATCTGCACGATGCCGAAAACCACCGAAAAGCCTGACTGGTCCACGGTAGATAGGTTCCCTTTTTATGTGTGAACATGAGATATAGCAGTAGGAGCCATACTGATCATTACGTTGAAATCCCTAAAAGAAATAACCCTAAATCCACCCATAGAAACGTACAGAGCTTAGCCATAATATGGCACGCAGCGTCTTACCTTAAGAGAGATATTTTTGATGACGTTATCTATGTCTGGTGATCTGAATGAATGCTAGAGACAATTGTCTAGCGTGCCCGAATATGGAAATATTAAAAAATGCTAAACCTCACCTGTGAAAGAAAGAAATGTCATGGTCATGTATAGTAGGCTGGGTCGAATAACGTGGAGGAAATCTGGGTGCAATCTTGGACTGCATGGCCAACTAAAGGCAAACTATATGAAAATATGTATTGAGCGACAGACTGTCCAAGCCTCTAAAAGTAACAATAAGCTGCAGATCATGCCACATGTTGTCAGCTGCATAATAATCTACCTGCATATCTAAGCAAGATATGTATACATAAGTGACCAGCAAAGTAAAGTGTGATGGCAGAATGTGCGCCATCTTAGAGTTGTAGCCAATTGAAAACAGATAAGGTATCATGCAGTAGAGTACCATGTGACATGGTAAAAGATATTATTACTGGCATGCAAGGGATCTGCAAGTGTGATTACAGTTAATAACTAAAGTATTAAGAAAACATAAAAACTCTGAGTTTTTATGTTTTCTTAATACTTTAGTTATTAACTGGGATTTTTGAATACAATTTGATTGGACCTAATATGAGTTTTATGCTATATGTCTATTTCTATAATAATTGTCTGTGATTGATGAATTTTTATTCCTATCATATGGTTTGACTTTTTGGTCATTTACTATATGATTTTTAATATACTGATTAAAAATATGTGTTTTTTATAAATTGTCATTTTCGATTATTCCTTTGACCACTGGTTTGGCTTCATTGTTCACTTAAGTTGTTTGATGGCCTAGTATTTTTCTCACACTTGTTGTTACCCTGCCCTAGGAGTCTATATATTATCACTACCCAGGGGGTCCTTGTTGTTCTCACATGCAAGGGATCTGCATCATAAGGTGATTTACAATATGGATACTGTTCTAACCATATTGATATATTTACCCATGATCCTTTCAACGTGGAGAAAAGTGGTGTTTAATGCTCTCTTTCCTTCACATTGAAAATGATCATGGAGAAATATATACCTGTTTTCTGAGCATTTGGATTAAAGCAAGCAGTGATCAGATCACCAATCAGGTCCAAAAAGTGGGTTCGTAGAGATAATTGATAGCTTAAACTCAGACAGACCAACCTGAGACTAGCAGAACGTTCATGGAGATCCTCTATATCGATTGAACTCCTTAAGCTTTAGAGATTGACAAGGAGTCTGTACAACAAACACAACTGTAAAAGCAACCTCTTTAGAAGCGAATAGGAAAAAGCCAGAAATCTCCCCAAAATACTGTTTGATCTGAGTAAACTCCCACGCAATCACCATTTATCTCCAGTCCACAACCAAACTGTGAGGACTTTGCCTCCTTCTTCCTTGAAAAGTCTAACAAGATACAATCTGATCTAAGGTCTGCCCTGATCAATCTATCATTCCTACCAGCCTCCTCAATGTCCCCGCAGCCCCATCCTTCTGCCTATACGGCCCCCAAAAACAATGCTTGTTGGAGTCAATTTTCAACCTTCAACGAAACATCCATTCTTAACATTCTTTCTACTGAGAAACCCTCAAATCACTTCAACGATCCCCTTTGCTCCAATGTCTTTAAGGAGATGATAAGGCCACTAGTTCCACTCTGGATCAAGATTGTTAATGACTCCCTACTTCAAGGTGAGATCCCTGACTGCTTAAAGTCCGGTCAGGTTTTTCTCAATCTCAAATAACCTACTGCTGATCCAGAGGACCTTAATAACTTCCGACCAATCACAAACATCCCAACTCTGGCAAATGAGAAATGTGTTCAGCCACAACTGTGTTCTCCCATTGGAAAAAATCCTGCCTATTAATCCTACTCGACCTCTCATCAGCTCTTGACATTGTCAAAGATGACAATCTCCTGAGCCATCTGGAATGTAGGATGGAGCGTTCCAGCTTAGTACTAAAATGGTTTGCCTGGTTTCTCTTTAAAAGAACACAGAGATTTAAAATCAATCAAACTCTCTCCAATTCAGTCCTTGCACTCAGGAGGTTCCTCAGGGGTTCTCTCTCTCGCCCCCACTCTTCAACCCATTCATTGAACCTCTTTCTGAAATCCTCAAAGCATCTAACATCCAGTATCACATGCATGACACCCAGTTGTACATGAAAATCTCTTCTCCTGATGATATCAAGACACTCAACAGAACCCTGCCCAAAATCCAAAACTGGCAAACCTCCAACCATCTCAAACGTAACACCCTCAAAACTGAATTCCTCATTATCTCCCTTCCCAAGCAAGCCCCTGAATTGGAGAAATATATGTAAAATCTATTCGCTCTCAACTGCAAACCATATATCATAGACTATACGAGATCTCTGGGAATAGTTTGGATAAGAACTTGAACATGCAGGATCACATCAGCGCATCTATCAAAGGAGCAAACGTACAATTGAGCATCCTAAGGAAATTAAAACCCTTCCTTTCCCTCGATGACTTCAAGTCCGCTGTGCAAGCATTAGTCATCTCAAGGTTGGAATATGGCACTGTAACCCTCTGTGGTCTACCTAGGTACAGACTGGCCCCTCTTAAGGCTTCTTTGAATGATGCTGCCAGTCTTATCACAGGTTCCAAGAAAAGCAATCACATCTTTCCAGATTTGAAATCTCTAAATTGGTTACCTTTCTAGGCAAGGATACAACTAAAACTTGCCTGCATGACCCATAAAGCCCTTCATATCAACACTCCCTTGTACCTCTCAAACAATCTAGATTTTTCAGGCGGTGCTCAATCACCAGGAGCTCCAGTACCCTGTTGCTTAAACCAAAAATAAATTAAAAAATGAAAATGTATAATCGGTCCTTCGTGGATATTGCCCAGAGAATCTGAAACTCCCTGCCTCTGGAAACTAGACTGAATCCTTCAACAGTGTCCTTTGAAAAGGAAGTGAAAGCTTTACTGATGAGTACTTTTCTAAATTAGAGATTTAGCCACGGCCTATTGTTGTGTCAGCCTAGCTCTGGTGGGTCCTCCTAGCCCAATGGACTGCTCTACTCATCTATTGTCACAACAACTCTTTTTGATGTATTCAACATCCATGTTCTTCCGCCTACCTTGTCATGCTCTTCTGCGTACTTATGATGTCTTGTATTGTTGCTGTACTGATCGCCTCCACTATTATGGAGTTACGTACCTGTATATATTTTGTCTTTTTTGCTGGCTTACCACAATTGTTTCCCCCTACATGTGGTGCAATTCTGGGTAAAGTGTTCTGATACCCTCTAGGGCCAAGTTTGTGCTATATAAACGTTTTAAATAAATAAGTAAATAACTTGGTGAAAGCCACCAAGTGGGAATGGGCGCCATGTGCCCACCCCAGTGAAACTCCCTCTTAATTGGGTTATGCTCCGATAACATGCAGCCCAGATACTCGAACCAGGCAACCTTGGCTCCAAGACCCATCGGGCCCAACACCTTACTGGGTCTTACATGCAGATATGCACAGGAGAGTAGAAGGACTCCCTTCAATCTGGGTCTAGATCCAGCCATATGTCCCTGAGCTGCCATGGATCCAGCCAGTTCCAAAAACCGTGGGCCAGCCTTAATATGGGAGTATCAGACAGTGGGGGAACCAAGCTGTCTAGATTTCTGTACACCACTCAATTATAATCATCCCCAAAGAGTATCTGGAGATGTGGGTCCCAAAAAAGGATTCTGAAGAGGGCCGTCGGGAATGGCAATTGTACTAAATTTTGGGCATAAATGCAGCCAATGAGAAGATGTATCCCATTAAGCCAGCCAATAGGATAATATGCCGGTCGTCACCATCAATAAACACATTCTGAACATCTTAGGGGATCCTTGTTCAGAAACAAATCAGTACTCCCCTGGAGAATGCTGAGAATCTTGTTGCAAATACCAAACATCTCCAACATCTCTGTAGCATAGATATTTCAGCCCTTGTCAAGTGTGTCTCCTGCAGGAGAGGGATATCAACGTTCCTGTATTTTAAGCATGCTACCTTTTACCAATAGAGCCTAGACCCCGGACATTCCAAGTCAAGATGGAATACTGCATTAAAGTTTCAATAGCAGGTGGTGTGCCACAAAGACTGGATAGACCCTCTCCCATTCAATGAAGAATAACCTAATCCTCACCTGCCTTTCCTATGGATTGTCATTTGAAATGCTGCTATCAACCATATTCATGCGCGGTTCAACACCCTTAGCAAGACTAAGATTAAGAACAATGTGAAATGGAAACACAAACATCAAGATGGTCTTCAGCTCCCTCCAAGTTTCCGACAACATTATCTCATGTGTTCTTGACCTGCTAAACCTCTTCACAGCCTTTGACATTGTCAACAAGCATGTCCCGCTTAACACCCTCACACCTGATAGAAAAGTCCTGATGTTTTCCCCACTTTACCTAAAGAGCAGCGCCCAGCTGGTTCCAAAGAGATCCCTTGGCTCTAAGTGCTTCCCAATCATGCTAGACATCCACCAAGTTGCCTTTCTCTCACATATATTCTTCAGGCTTTTTATGAAGCACCAGAGAGCCCTTATGCTGACAATTGTATCAGCATTAATCAGCATGGGGATGACAACTAGCTCTACCTAACATCTAGACATCTAACATAAGCCATTTCTAGGAGAGCCTAGCTGTATTCTAGAAAGGATGTTCAAGATCTACATCAAGCTGAACTCTACAGGCACAATTTATACACATTTCAAGAAGGTGTAACTAACTGTAAGCCCATGTCAGGAGGCATGACTATGAAGGCACTGGCTGCAGAGTGCATGTCCATTCACCAAGTTCCCTGGTATATTACTGGTAATAGTACTATTGGGCTCATGTGACTACTGCATAGACAGGTGTGTGTTGGAGAGTTTGCCTCCTCTACCACTTTGCTGTTGGCTTATGGCCCTCTATCCATCTGTGTATGAACTCCTAGTCCCAGATTGCTCTGCTATTTGTTAGATCCTGTCAAAGTCACCAGCTAGGAGCTGGGCCAAGGGTTTACTGAAGGCTACGGCTGTGGGCCCCACTGAGTGGTACTTTGGTGAGAATTTGTTTTCTCTTCCTGCCCCAATTTTGCTGTTTCCAGGTACTCCTTCCTGCTGCCTGTGTACTCTAGACTACAGAGGGCACTATTGTTTGACCGCTTGCCTTTTGCCAGCAGCATGGCCAAAGACTTAACTGCTTACCTAGGTGGTATGCCCTGCCATATAGAGACAGCTATGTGGGAGAATTTGTCTATTGTTCCCTCAACTTCACTGATACCTGTCCCACACTTATTCTGCCCAGTGACTCGGTCTCAGAGTGCTCTGCGGACAGGCTACTTCCAGTTTGTCAACTTCTGCCTATAGGCATTACATAGGCTTTGAAGAGTGGACGGAACACCATAAATTGGTGGTTCTCCTGCCATCCAGGGACCCTGCACTTTCCTGTTCTATTTATAGTCCGGAGATAAATGGATTTCAGCCATTGGAGCATCCTCTGGTTTCACCAGCAGCAACACTTGACACAGGGTCCATCTGTTATATGACTTTCAAGTACTGGGAAAAAGCACCATGCTTATCAGGCTCATATACACTTTGGGAGTGTGTTTTTGCTGAACAAAAATGTTTGCCAAGCAGGTGCTTTAAATTTGGTACCTGCTCTTCAGTCTTCACTGCTGTAAAGGTAGCTTATATGGCTGTGCCACAGTTCACTGCAGCAAGATGTCTGCCAGTAGGCAGGGATCTCTAAATATGGCAGAATTCTTGAAGGTAGTGTGACCACATTAGTAGGTACCTGGACACCCAGCTTGCCACTTGCCTGTGGCCTCCAGTTCCTGCTTGTTCAAGTCTGATCCAGTGACATCGCCCCTACCTGGGTTTTCCCACTCGAATTGGTTCTCGCCAACAGAAGTTAATCCCACCGCTGACCTACCTAATGCAGGCTGCAGTGTAACCCCACAGCAGACAAACTTGCAGTTGACGCACCAATGGCACCATAGAAGTGCCACATAATCATAGACCTGGATACAATGGGAAAGCAGTAGCCTGCCAAACAAAACTAAATTTTGAGGGTAAGAAAGCGGCCAGAGTATAGTTCTCAGACAGAACCTCTGCCTCCGAGTTCCATCCCCTGGATGAAGAAGAAGTGGACATGTGCTTATTAATGAGCCATATAATAAAAGGCCTCACCTCCATAGAAACCAAGAAAGACACACTCACTAACAAGGTGGACAAATTGACACATGCCCTCGACAGACAGGAAAAGCACATCACAACAGCTGAAGGAAGAATCTCTCAAATAGAGGACAATGCATTCAGCAACCACAAATAACTCCTGGATGTGAGTCATCAGAGCAAAAAAAATAAAACCTGGAGGTCAGATCACAGTGTACAAAGTAGGCCTTCCAGAGTCAAAGGACACTGGAAATATGGCCAATTATGTGGAAGCTCTCCTAAACAACCTGCTGGGCACTGACAACCTCTACCCATTATTTTCTGTTGAGCTTGCACTGTACTCCATGGGCACTCAGCCCTCTCCGAGTACCTCAGCTCCCCATCATGGCTAGACTCTTCAATTAGTCAAACAGAGACGAGGCTCTAAGGCTTGCCTGAGAAAAACACGAGGTGATATGCAGTGTATTAGCAATTTCACTCTTTCCAGACATTACTTAAGTGGTGCAAGAGGCCCGCTGTGAACACTTACCTCTTACACGAAAGCTAGAACAACGTTGAGTGTACTACGCAATGTTCTATCCTGCACGCATGAAGGTGACATACAGAGCCATGGTACACATCATTATCACACCCTAGAAAGCTGAACCATTCACCAAATGCCTCATTAAGGACTCCAAAGGATAATCATGTAACAACAACTAGATGCAAGTAGAGGAGGCAAGTGGCTCGGAATGGTGGTATAATATTCAACCACTCACTTGGCCAGAAGCCCGGCCATGCTGGCCTTGGGTCATAGGCTTGACCAGTAAGTATGGGACCTCTGGGACTGGATGCAGAGAGACAAATAAACCCAATTATTGGATATTGCTGTACTTTGTCAATCTCCACACTCGGGCCGGCAGGCACCTCTTATGGTGATGTTGATAGGTCTCAACCCTGGACTACCCCAAAGTGTTACCCTGCACTTTAGTACAGTACGACTGAGATGTTACATGTTAGGTACGTAATAATACGTAAATGTTTGAATGTTTTGATTTGGATTTTTCACATGCAAGTTGGGGTGGCTGGTGTGGGAGGGGTTTCACACAGCAAAAGCATTTGCAGACTGCGCCCCATCCTGACACAGGTACTACACAGATTCTCAGGGTGGTACATCACCAGATAAACCCCACAAGTGTGCAGGCCAACAGAGACACACTGGGGCAGTTTTACAAGCCCCTTGCGCCACTTTTGCGTCACTTTTCATATGTTAAAAGTGACGCAAAAGTGACACAATGGGCTTGTAAGGCTGCCCGCTATACTTAAAACTATAGTCACCATGCAGCTTAGATTAGCAACCCACCTGTCATCCTATCAGAAGATCAGACACATTTTGGTGTACCTTGACCTCCACAAAAAAGATACTGCTCCTCTACGAGAGGAGCAAGTTCCGTTGCGGTGACAACCTCATTTACTCTCCTGCACCCATCACACAGTGGCAGCAGCACTCTCCTACATCATGACCACGCATGATGTAAGGTAAGAGATCTCTGGAGAACTTGGTTCCCCACAGCTCATCACTCTTGGTGCATTTAGAATATTGACTGTCTGGCCACTGCAGATGCCAGCGAATGGACCACAATGATACAGCACATACTATGCACTCTGGTGGACCATTCACCAGTCATACTAACCATCACCACACCTGCCCCAGAATCCGCACATTTACTTCGCATCTGTCCCAGCAGTCACAGCTTAACACTGCATCACAGATGAGCTGAGAGTTGAAATCCTTTATTACTTCCAAAATAACGAAGGCTCAAAACAGTTATCTGGGATGCTGTGGGTGGCCTTCAAGAAATATGTAAGTGGTGTCTGAATAAAAAAGCAGTATGGGATTCGTAACGCACTCTGAGAAGAGCCCTACTCCAGAGCTCGGACCTCTGCAACCCTTCAAGAGCTGAGGCAGAAACAGGCAGACTTTGTAGAGACTTCCGACCTGAAAGTCATACTGCTACAAAAATATGCATTGGCCTGGGTATAGTGAGGTGGAGGGGCCTTACCGTACTGACATGACCCAGTAGGCACATTTAGGTTATTTTCCAACTGTGGCATGATGACAGAAGAATGGTATACGAATCGCGCAGCATATTAACAGAGATATTAGCACACTATTCGAAATTATATACCTCATGGGTTTCTCCCCAGAGTGCTGAATATTCCCCATATCTTGACTGGGTGGCTCTGACCTGGATTGAGGGGCTACAGAGACAATTCCTGGAGGAGCCCCTCTCCCTAGAGAACGTGCAGGCAGTCATTGCAGGGCTCCCCACATGTAGGGCACCTGAAGAGGACATATTTTCTGCAGAACTCTATGAAAGATACGCATCATTTTTGGCCCTCTGGCTACTGCAAGTGTATCATGAAGGGCTAGAGATGGGGATGCTCCTCCCCTTGATGTGCAAATCTATACTTATTGCCTTCCGCAAGCCAGACAAACCACTCCACAGGCCCAACTGGCACAGACCACTTTCAGTGATAAATATCCATGCCAAAATTCTGGACATATTGGCCAATTGACTCTCCTAAGGCCCGAGCTGGCCATCCCACATCAGGCTGCGTTTATCCTCGGTTGTCCACGGCTCACAAATTAAGGACACTATTCACCCTAATATGGAGGCACCGGCTGTCTTTATGGATGCATCCAAAGCATTTGATTCCCTGAAATGGCAGTACCTCTTTGCCATTTTATAGTGCATGGTATCCCACAGCCCTTTGCAAACTGGATACAAATGTTGTACACAAACCCAATGACAAAGCAGCTTTTTCTCAGACATATTCTGAATCAGGCATTGTACAATGCAAGGCTACCACTTTCCCCTATACTATATGCCTTGGAGCTGCTGTTGTATGTAATCTATATTTATAGAGAAGGAACAAGGGGACCCTTATAGTCAGAAGGGACCAAGGGTAGTAGTAAGTTATTAGAGACAGTGGTCCCTTTAAAGAAAAATATATACATATAGCCACAATACTCCAGTCAGGATCGGGGCTACTCGAGTCCTAATGGATGATATTTAGAATTTATTTTAAAAAATTGAGTCACAATAACAAAAGCATCTTATACTCTGCATGGATCAAAATGATGGTTGGAGTTTAAGACATGGTTGTCTACAGTGGTTCGATCCCCAACAACGGTTATGGAATCTTCATCAGGGCTTGGCAATTAAAAAATGCCTGGGAAGTTGCCTTGTTAAGGTGGGGGAGAGGTTAAGGTGTATACGGATAATGAAGGGAAAAAAGGGGGGAAGGGGATGGTCGAAAGGGGGGAAAGGGAAATGTAGGCAGGAGGAAAGATTTAGTAAATAAGGAGATAGGGCCATTTGTTTGCATTTTACGTGCTATTCTCCGTCTGAGTGATATACATTTGGTAGACACACCGCATGCCGATGCCCCAGTGTGGTTAACTGTATGCTATACAGATGCCACTCATTAGAGTGATAAAAGAAGGAGATCTCGGCGAGAGTGATAAAATGGTCCATCTGCATACCTGTGGTGATGCTTAATTAATTAGGACGCTTAATAGTTGCGCAAGTAAGGGTCAATTCAAAGGTTAAGTGATGGTCTCGGCGAGGGAATGCGGGTGTCTATGTTGCTCAGTAGTAACGCTTGAATATACTGCAGTTAAGAAAGGCAGGGTCCAATGGTCGTGCTAAATAGAGAATATGCTTACTGATGAGGCAATGAGTGAAGTTGTGGTTTCAAGGGAGGGAACGGTGTCCCATCCAAGGCTGGTGGTGAACCGCACTCTTAGGGTTGTCTGATGAAGTGCCACGAGGAGGAATAGGGCTGCCAGCATGAGCGTGATAAGGGTCCATTTGATCCAGTGGAGAGGGATGTTATTATGAGTGAATGTAGCAAGGGTCGGAAAACAAGAGAAGGGTGAAGTCAGGAGTATGGGAGGGCACTTACCGGGAGGAAGTGGTGGAGGGGAACAAGGCCCTTGTAAACTAATCTATATTGGGAAAACCACAAACAAAACCAGAATTTGTCAACACCGTAGCCGTGTTAGATGGATGCCAAAACCCTAATGCACCACTTGTTGAACATTTCACCATTCAAGGCCACACTAAGGACGACCTACGGTGACAAGTATTCAATGTGATCCAACAGCCGCCTTGGAACTCCAACATCAGTGGTATCCTCAACAAGTGCTTCGGCCCCTCATTCGGTACTCGCCTCTCCCGATCATCAACTTGGTGAGTTTTACTCTGGCACCACGCCCTTGCTCATACTGTACCTTGGCCTCCATATACTGTACCGCAAACTTGCTCTCACTGTACCCTGGATCCGAGGCAATCTCCAGCCTTTGTATGTTTCTTGCAGAAATCCAGCAAACCCAACATCTTTCCAGTTCACAGATCTGTGGAGACCCGGACCTCGTTCCTTCCCACGACCTCCAGGGCCGGACTGGATACCAGGCGTTTTGGTGTGCTGCCAAGCTGGGGGCTGATTTCACTGAGGTGGGGGCTGACATCATTGATAAAGACCTACTTGTAATTCTAAATAAACAAATCAAAACAAATGGTTTTAAGCACATGCAGGTCCCCATCAACAAAATCAGCCCCCAGCTTGCAGCACACCAAAACGCCCGGTAGCCAGTCTGACCTTGTCCTACACTCCTGACTTCACCCTTCTCCCGTTCCCCGATCCTAACTACATTCACTCCAATTAACACCCCTCTCCATTAGATCAACTGGACCCTTATTACGCTCGTGCTGGCAGCCCTATTCCTGCTCGTGACAGTTCATCAGACAACCCATAAAGTGCGGTTCACCACCAGCCTTGGTTGGGACACCGTTCCCTCATTTGAAGCCACAACTTCACTAATTGCCTCATCAGTGAGCATATTCTCTATTTAGCACAACAATTGGACCCTGCCTTCTTAACTGTAGTATATTCAAGCGTCGCTACTAATCAACGTAGACACCCGCATTCCCTCGCCAAGACCATCACTTAACCCTTGAATTAACCCTTACCTGAGCAGCTATTAAGCGTCCTTATTAATTAAACGTCACCACAGGTAAACAGAGGGACCATTTTATCACTCTCGCCAAGATTGCCTTCTTTTCTCACTCTAATGGGAGGCATCTGTATAGAATACAGTAAACCACACTGGGGCGTAGGCATATGGTGTGTTGCCCTACCTCCTTATTTACTCATTCTTCCCTCCTGTCTACCTTCACCTCCCCACCCTTTTTCCCCTTCCTTAGCTGCATACCCCTTAACCTCTCCCTACCTTACCCAGGCAATTTCCCAGGCATTTTTTAAATTGCCTACTCCTGATGATGATCCCATAACCATTGTTGGGGATCGAAACGTGGTCGACAACCGCATCTTAAACTCGAACCATCATTTTTTATCCATGCGGAGTATAAGATGCTTTTATTATTGTGACTACTATTATTATGTATTTTCACCAAAAGTCACTTTTAAGTCATATGCCTGTGGTAAGTAAATCTGCTTATTTCCTTAACCTCTGTCACTTCCTGCTCACTTAATGTTTATGTATTGTTTAGCTTTAATTTTTGTGAATGCATTTGAAATATCATTTATTTGGACACGAGTAGACCCGATCCTGATTAGAGTATTGTGGCTATTTGTTGGTGTATGCAATCTGACAAATATATGGGAAAAGAGGGCTTACATTCGCACACCAAAATATAATAGTATTGTTCTACACGGATGATATAACGTTGTACCTGTCAGACCCATCACAGAATTTAAGCCCAGACATATGCAAAATCACTCCGTTTTGTGAGGTCTCGGGATAGCGATAAATTGGAATGAATCCAAAATATTGCAGCTCACGCCAGCTGCGATCTCGCAACACTAGACTTTCCCCTAACCTGAGACGCAAGCTCAATCAAAAACTTGGGGTCTGTTTCCACCAGGTGAACTAACAGTGATCAGAGACAACTACTGGACCGTCATGACCCATATTGAGGAACAGGTCTACCACTGGTCAACCCTTCCGCTCCTCCTAGTGGGGGCAGATTCCACTCATGCAAATGATCATACTACCCAAATTACTTTACCTGTTTATTAATGTTCCCAAATTGTCAAACTTCTTCAATATACTCAATCACATCTGACAACACTAGCCTGAGCGGGCTGACAGCCACGAGTATTGCTGTTAAATCCTGGTGCTGCTATATGACAGAGGAGAGTTGTACGCCCCTGATTTTGAACTCTATTACTTGTGCCTGCAAGCTCAATTCTCACACTTCTGGCATACCCCACTCTCTACATGGTGCACATTGTGATAGAACATGACAAAATACTCCCCACCCCCCTAGAGGCCCTCATGGGCCAGACACCAAATTGTAAATTAGCAGAGATGGACACAGTAGCTAACCTGGATAAAGATATGGAAATGGCTAAACTTCCCAGTCCTCTACTAACCTAAACAATTGCTCACCCCATTCCCAGTGATAACCCTCACTGGTCACTGCACACTTTTCTGGTGGATCAATAAATAGGGAATTACAATGCCAGGTGACCTTTTTCCTGAGGGCCGATTCATGGACTGCTCGACCAAGGTGGATGGTGCTCCACCTTCCACACTGGATATTTCAAATAATACTGCTTTTGTGTTGTGTGTAGATAAGGCTTCCCAACTTTCCCTTAAGAACCACCAATATCCACCACGCTATCAATGTTCCTGGCCCCCCTAATGGTCAGACATAGAGTAACTAAATTATACTAATGTATCCCAACAGAGACCTTGATGCCCATATTAAATCCCAGAGGTCAATGGAATGCTGATTTGGAAATGCCAATATCAGATGCCAAGAGGGCGTATTGTATACAACTAGGGTAAATTTCCCTGAATGGTAGATTGTGATACATTCACTTCAAATACCCACACAGGACATACCACATCCTGCAAAATCTTGCTTTACTTAAATTAGGAGAGGACTTTCGCTGTGCACGATGTGGAGTGACAGGGAAGGACTTCATTCACCTTGCATGGCACTGCAGCAAGGTGGCGGAATACTGGAGCGATATAGGCAGAGTACACTTGGATATGATCACAATAGACATTGTGCTGACACCAAAGGTGGCATTGCTGGTTTAAACAAGAAATGTGTTACGAACCATTAAACGCTCACATTACTAGTACTACCACTGGGCAAAAGACGGGGGTATCATGTGTGTTGGGGGGGGGGGGGGGGGGGGAGCCATGCGCCTAGGATGCAAGACTGGCTACAAAACCTATCATGTTGTAAAAAGCAGCTAGAAATCCACTTCACCATGAAACCACAAACATATTACCCTCAGGATATTTGTCCCCTCTGCGGACATACTTGCTAAGCCATATTCTAGAGCAAAAGTAAAGAACTTAGGTTACTCAGTATGGCTAGGGGATGAGTACAAAATATACCCATGAGTTGGGTGGGGTGGACCTGCTTGAGGCTTGTAGCCAGCTGAGAATGAGACCTATTTCTGGAAGTCTTAGACCAGCTCTGGAGAGGTGTGGATGATTGTGCGCCGGATTGGCAGACCTCACCTTCTCAAAGAATGAGTGATCACCTCTGAGAACACACTCAGATGGATACCTAATATGCCCTGTATACATTACTACATTATGCTGTGAAGTTATGGTTCAGCTTTCCGTTTTCTTTTGTGTAAACTGTATTACTATAAAATGCCAATTAGAAAAAAGAAAATAATCACTGCCATCTCTTCTTCCGGTACAGTGGGGGGTGGTTCTAATCAGTCAGTATGACTGGGCATTACACTCATCCAATACCCTCAAACTTCACTCTAGGACTCTCACTCCATGAGACAGTGCATTATTTAGTTGTGGGGCAGGGGATCAGGACTAAAAGTCATACCTCCTGCAGGTACATACTGTAGCAATTACAAGCCGTAGTTCAGGGACAAAAGCTGATCAGACTCGAAACCCAGAGCTCCTGACCAGGGCAACAGCTACAGTCACCAAAGCATCAGTAAACGAAGAGCTATAAGAGGCGAAGTGCAGGTACCCAACCACTATCCACATGGCTCAGTGCCAGGATGCATGAGAGTGGCAACAAGTGACATGGACAGTTGCTTACATAGGACGCCTTTTTACAAAGTTGTGCTAACTCTATTTGGGTGGCAAAAGCATCAGCATTGGTGATGATCATAAGACTAGATCAAGGGCACATGGCATATATGCAATAAAATTACCTGCACAGAAAGGTCAAGTCAAAATGGGGAAAAGGAAAGGGGACTATGCAAATTAAATGGGTGCGAATATGAATCAGAATCCAGGCGTTCCCTTATTTCATGACTTAAACTCTCATTGGCCCTCTTGTTTGTTGCCATCTTGTATTGATAAAAAGAATAAAGCAATTTATCTCAGCCATTGCATTAAGGAAATTCATTATTGAAAACTGGTTGAACTCAAACTGAAAATAATAGAATGGTGACAAAACTAAGATTACCATACTGAACAATTGCGTGATGCTTGAACAACCCTCCCAATGGCTACCAGGTCTCTTTCACTTCCTTCGCAAAAATAAACAAGCATTTGCAAAGAAATAGGTCTCGCATTAGAAAAGTGTGAGCTATTGGTATTGTAAATGACAATTTTTTTATTTATGTGTTGGTTTTGAAAATAGCAAAATGAATAGCTTTGTCATTTACAATGCCAATAGTTTTAACTTTTGCAAATGTGACACCTATAGCATTTGTAATACAATATGTGTTGTATTTACGTGACTTAGATATATCGATATTACAAATAACAATAGCTTTTAATTTTTTTTAAATAATTAATACTTAAAAGTTATTGTAACTTATAATGGCATTATCTTAAACTTTTGTAAATAGCTTTTGTGAAGATTATGTTCAGTGTATTTTATTGTGACGAAAATACAAGACCAGAAGTGAAATATAAACATTTTTTTCAGAGCGCTATGGTAACAGGGAAAGAAAGATAGTATCCATGCCGAAAGAGACAGACAGAAAGACTGACTAGCCTGTCCCTTAGGATTCTTTGCATGTGGTGAGACTCTAGTTATGTTACAGGAACCTTAAGTGCACGTATGCCATTAAGGTCTCCTTGGAGCCAGGAAGATAACAGCATCAGATTGCCAGCCTCTCATAAATAATAATCAGTACATTTTGATCAACATAAGTGTCAGATCTACAGCCTCCTCATAGGTCAGGTTCCAGGCTCTAAGAATATCGGGCACGAGCACCCACCCATCCGACTTGACTCTAGCTGCCCCTTTCTATTAAAATGTACATTGGTATCTCCTCAGGCGCCCTGAAGTAATGGCAAGGTAACATGTAGCAGTTTACAAAACTCCTAAAAATTCTAATAGTCAGCTGCGTGCTACTCGTCGAAAAAAGCGCTTCGACGCCTGGTCAGGGTTAATTAGCGCTATATTAATGCAATTACTATTACTGCAAAAGAAATAGTCTTTCCTCTCTCCCACACACACACCACAACGTATCTGTACTGAAGAACCCGGATTCAAAAACGCTAACACAATCAAGTAAAACAAGTTGAGATCTCAGGCCAGCGTTGCAAAAAAACGAGGCAAACCGAGGGACGGGCACGGATGCTTTTATCCATTCGTTTTCCTGGTTACCAGCCTGCTGTTCGTAGGGTGTTCTGCGCTGAGCGAGGCAGTGTCGTCTGGCTTGGCTGCCCTCTGCCACCGCGCCTTGTCTCGAGGAGACTTTATCAATACTCTGTATGCCGCGCGCATCTTCCTGACGGATCTGAGGTCCTATTCTGACAGACTATAAAGTGCCGTGATTTGGTGAAGTGAAAGCACTATGTTAATCTGCTGCCTCCAAAACATTGCAAAACCGGCTGGAAATGAATGGGGATATGTGCCCTGGATTTGTTTTCCCTTACCTGGTATGGCAGACATTGTATATTTATATACACTAGTATGTATTATGGCGCTAACATCATTGCGGCGTTAAAGGGCACTGTATATAGGTAGGTGTGAGCAAAACATTAGGCAGACCTCGACCATGAATTAACGTTAAACAATGGCTGGTGTTGTTAAAGCGAAAGCCGTGAAGTTGTAAAAAGTCATATATCGGAAAATGAAGCACTGCGATTTGTTAAAGTGGAAGCGCTATGATGATTTAAAAGGGCACACATTGGAAAAAGCGCTGTGGTTTGTTAAAGTGAAAGCGATAAAAGATCTAAGAAGTCACACACCAGAAAATAAAGTGCCGTATTTTGCTAAAGTTTAAGCGCCATGTAATCTAAGAACTCACATATCTGCGAATATAGCGCCGCAACAAGCTTCTAAAAGTTTTGTTTATTCTGTCTCCTACAGCATTTCACAGCCTCCCCTGGGGCGGGACTTGCGCCTTCTGCGGGAAGCCCCTACCCACAAAGTGACTGGACGAGAAGGGCAGAACGCGGAAGTCCTGCCCCAGAGGAGGCTGTGAAATGCTGTATAACAAAAGAAGGGCCTGACTCTGTGTGTTGTGTAGTGAAACGCTGTAGGCACGTAGGAGGAGCAGAAGCCGCCGATGCAAGTGAGGAAAGCCCCACATGAAGGAGCCTGTAGCCCGGTGAGTGGGGCGGGTGGGGCTTAGTTGTAGGGTGTGGGTGTGTGTGTGTGCATGCATGTGTGTGTGCGCGTGCGCGTGTGTGCCTGCGTATGTGTGCCAGCGTGTGTGTGCATGCATGTGTGTGTGTGTGTGCCTGCGTGTGTGTGTGTGTGCCTGCGTGTGTGTGTGTGTGCGTGTGTGTGTGCATGCGCACGTGTGTGTCTGTGTGTTATCCACTTGCTTCCAATGTAGGACAGGAGTTGTGCACGGCGTGTGAGTGAACGTGCGTGCTCACATGAGGGATTCTCCTGCGCGTGCACATCCCCTGTTTCACATTCCCAGGAAGTGAGTAACAAAAGATGCTTCGCTGGACACAGTGCTTCGCACTGCTTAAACCAGCTCGACCTAAAAAACTGGAGATTTCTTCTTGACTGTGACTTCGTAGCTCCCCCTTGGGCACTCATCTACTGATTCATACTTCTCCCTGCTATGCATTCTAAAAAGAGACATGTCCCCTTATTAAGAGTTGCCCTGAGGTGAGTGGAATTATTCATGAATTACGTTGCACATGAAATATCCCTGATTTCTCCGCCAGTGATTAAGGTGAATGAATGAATGAATGAATGAATGAATGAATGAAAGACAATTTATAATGTGTATATATTTTACCTCTAGGTAGACAGAGAGCAACCAAAATAAGTATGTTTGGGTATTGTGGACGCATACACGTACCCTGTAAAGGTGGCTGCTGGCTTGCAAGGTGTGGGCAGCCACCGGGTAAATATTCCTTATATGTGAGCAATGAGACAAACAAGTGCACACGTTGGGTGGAGTGATCTCTATCATGAGCTGCGTCTAACTAAGTGTTGTGTGTTGTCTGTGTCTACTATCCCCAGGTACATTATTGAACTTACAGTGTGGCGAGGACTGACCCCTAGCCCTGAAGAAATTGCCAGAAATGTGTTAAAAGGCAATGAAACATGTTGGCTTCCCATAAAGAACTGATGGAGTGCGACAGTAGGTCTTGCTTTTAAATTGAGCAATCACACAGAAGTGATTAAAATTGATAGTTGGGCTAGTGACTGTTTAGCTCGTGTTATGTTGTAAAAGCAAGAAAAAAACCTTTTTTACTTTGACAGAAGGGGGTCAGGGTTGATAGGCACACAAATACTTTTCGGGGTGCGTATTGGAGCTTTTTGACACTTTCAATTCATTTGAGCAAATTTTTTTCACATTTTCATTTCGGTTATGGAGGTTGTCAATGATGATAATGGGAGCACACTGATGAGAATCCTTTGGTAGCTCCCAGGGTGGCGTTTCCGTGAGGTGCCTCCACTTCCCTCACATATTTTTTGTTGGACATGATGTGCGAAAATCATGGGTGTGAGAAATATACACAATGTTGCAAGGATCCTGCTCATACACAGAACTGTGCACAGAGACCTAGGACATCAGTGGATTGTGGTGTACCAGAAACTCACCTCAGTACCGAGAAAAACCCCAACCAGCTAGCATTAGAGTCACATTAGCTCTTCATCCTATAGCAAAGTAACCAATGATTAAACAACCTAGAACATGCGACTTAGTACAAACTCAGGAAAGGTGGGAAGTGAGAACACTCTTTTGTTATACTCTCATACCAGTACACAACAGGAGTAAAGAAGAGACACGGTAAGGTTAAAATATTTATTTTAACGACGTGATCTCAGATGCAGTATCTTAGCCAATATAAGCAGACATATGATTAAAAATAATATGGTCAGCATTGTTACAATTCCATAAAATACAAAAGGAGAAATCATATTACAATAATGATGAAAACAGGTCTTATAGCGCCTAGTTTTAACACCCTCCTTATATAGGAACTATGTATTATAAACTAAAGAAGGTCTCTTAGGCTTGTTTAGGGGACCCCATTACCTTTCCACTCAGTATGAGTAAATCACATTTGGATCAGCCAAAGCTCCCTGCATCCCTGGAAACGTAAAATCTTCCAAGTGTGTGAAATCATGGCAAGTGTGTAATAATAAAGGCGCCAGAATCTTAGTTGGCTCACAGCTGCCTAATTGTTGTGTCTAGAAAGCGTTACTCGATCATGTCGAAAAACAGCTACCATGTTTTGATAACCTTGACGCCTTCAGCACTCACTGTGCAGACTAGGGGCACGATGTAAGTCTAGAGATGTCAAAAACAAAACCCATTCTCATGTGTAGAGCTTTACGAAGGATAACTTACAAAAACAGCTATGCAGTGTTGTGTGCAAAAGCGGCAAAAGGTAACATGGCGTTTAAACTTCTAATAAGCAACGCTAACATAACATGCGTGCAAAGCTGGCCTTAGGCCATACTACAACAACCTATCTTTGTACGGGGGACAGGCACATTTGGGAAGTCTTTTTAAGTAAGGGATAGGAGCAGCCAGTGTGAATAGCATTTATTAGCTGGTACGTAAGCAGTTGAACCAAGATGTGGTTTTGGGTATGCTCATGACATTTATCCCGGTTTAGAGAAGGTTTTTGTTCATGATTATTGAGTTTGAGTGGAGGGCGACCTGCGTTATATCCCTCTCTTTTGTGAAGGTCCGTGAGGCAGGCATCTTGAGGTGCTGCCACAGGCTGCAGTGATTAACACAATCTCCTAGTTCTCTATGGGAGCTTGTGTTACGCCGGGTTCACAGCCGCAACACTAGCACCCATGGGAGAATGCAACTGCACTATGTGCGGTCAGATTGTGATAGCGGTGTCGAGACCACCAACCCGAGGTCAATCGGTCCTGAGACCGCAACGGTGTCGGGCAGACTCAAGTCCCCCCGACATCGTAATCGAGTCCTTAATGTTAATGTGTGATAAGTATATTACATTTTTATTACAATTTGAATATTCAAAGTAGATATTATGTTTACTTTTAATTAATAAGGGATTTTTGTGGAATGTTTGTTAATAAAAATAATGTATTTAATTTGTTGTTGTAATGTATTTATGATGATATGTCTATTTTCTAATTTAAGTTATTAATTTTATTAAATAGATACTTTCATACTGCTGGCGCTTTCATTGTGGTGCACCTCAAGGTGTGTAGCGCTTTGGATATTTCACTTTCGTGCATCTGTTTACCTTGCAGCCATTTTGTATTGACCCCTTGGCCCGTCCCAGACCCTCCCTGCACCTAGATCCCGCCTCCCAGCTGACCCTCCCATGCCCCCTCCACTCTCCATTTGAAGCAGATGACCCAACACGCAGCGTCCACGCGCTTCGGCCGCGCCGAAGGTGCGCCAAAGGTAAGCCCGTCTACGCCCGTCCGCGCCTGGACCGCGCCCAGCGCCAGAGCCCCTGGTCCTCGTAAAGTCCACCCCTCCCGCATTACTTACGATGCCACCACCCTCCTAGCCCTCAACCCCGGCCGCTCCCTCAACTGCGTCCAAGCTGCTCCTGGACACACCCATGGACCCTTTTCCTGCTACTCCTGCAAGTTCGACGGCACCAAGAACAACTCCTCATCTACGAACACACAACAGATATCTGATCCCAACCACCTACAATGCATCCTGCTCAACACCCGCTCGGTCCACAGACACGCCATTGACCTCTGGAATCTACTCGACACCATCTCTCCGGACGTCGCCTTCCTAACAGAAACATGGATGAATGCCTCTTCAGCCCCAGACATCACCATTGCCATCCCGGAAGGCTATAAGATCATTTGCAAGGACCGTACCGGCCACACAGGAGGAGGCATCGCTATCGTCCATAAGAAATCCATCCGCATCTCAACCAGCTCAGACGTCAATCTCGCCAACTCTGAACACCTTCACTTCCAGATCCACATCGACCCCAAGACCACACTCAGAGGCACCCTCCTTTACAGGCCACCAGGACCCCGCGCACAATTTAGTGAAGACATCACGGACTTCATCACTCCACACTCCTAGCACCACTGAAAAAACGACAAATCAAACTAGGCAGCAAGAAGGCCTCCTGGTTCAACGATGACCTTAAGAAATCCAAGAAACTCTGTCGCTCCCTCGAGAAGACCTGGAAAAAAGACCCAACCACCAGCACCAAGGACGCCTTCAAAAACGCCACCCGCATACACCACCAACTAATCCGAAATGCCAAGAAAGCAGCCTTCAAGGACCGTCTAGATAACAACGCCCACAACAGCAAGGAATTATTCAACATCCTCAAGGAATTTACCAACCCCTCAGCCAACTCCAATGACATCACCCCCTCTCAAGCCCTCTGCGACTCCCTAGCCTCATTCTTCCACAACAAAATTGCAGACATCCACAACAGCTTCGACAACCAACCCGGAGACCAACCCACCCAATCCCCTGCAGGACCCCCACCCCCCCTGAACATCCTCAATGACTGGAAGCCAATCTCCACTGAGGACACCATCCGTCTGATGAACTCTATCCACTCAGGATCCCCCACAGACCCTTGCCATCACCACATCTTTAACAAAGCAGACTCCATTATTGCACCGCACCTCCGAGACGTCATCAACTGCTCCCTCAACTCCGCAACCTTCCCGGAAAGCTGGAAACATGCCGAACTCAGCGCCCTCCTGAAGAAACCCATAGCTGACCCCACCAAACTCAAAAACTATCGCCCTATCTCACTCCTTCCATTCCCGGCCAAAGTCATCGAGAAAGCTGTCAACAACCAGCTCGCCGCATTCCTCGAAACCAACAAATCCCTCGACTCCTCACAGTCCGGCTTCCGAGCCAAGCACAGCACCGAAACCGCCCTCATCGCAGCAACAGACGACATTCGAACTCTACTGGACAATGGAGACACAGTCGCCCTCATCCTCCTCGACCTCTCCGCAGCCTTCGACACAGTCTGCCATAGCACCCTTCTACAGCGCCTCAAAAACATCGGAATCCAAGGAAAAGCACTGGAATGGATCACCTCGTTCCTCTCCGGAAGAACCCAGAGAGTCCGCCTTCCACCATTCAAGTCAGAGGCTACTGAAGTCATCTGCGGCGTACCTCAAGGGTCCTCACTCAGTCCCACCCTCTTCAACGTTTACATGAGCCCCCTCGCGGCCATCGCACGCCAACATAACCTCAACATCATCTCCTACGCCGACGACACTCAACTGATCCTATCATTCACCAGAGACCCTAACACGGCCAAAACCAACCTACACGAAGGAATGAAAGAAGTAGCCGAATGGATGAAGCACAGCCGTCTGAAACTGAACTCAGACAAAACAGAAGTCCTCATCTTAGGTACCTCCCCCTCCGCCTGGGACGACTCTTGGTGGACAGAGGCCCTTGGAAAAGCATCCATCCCGACGGACCACGCACGGAACCTGGGCGTCATCCTGGATTCCTCACTCTCGATGAACAGACAAGTCAACGCCGTTTCTTCATCTTGCTTCAACATTCTTCGCATGCTCAAAAAAAACATTTCGCTGGATCCCTACCGAAACTAGAAAAACAGTCACCCACGCTCTGGTCACGAGCCGACTGGACTACGGAAACACCCTCTACGCCGGCACCACCGCAAAACTCCAGAAAAAACTACAACGCATCCAGAACGCCTCAGCCAGGCTCATATTAGACATCCCGCGTAAAGAACACATCTCTGATCACCTGAAAAACCTCCACTGGCTCCCCGTCAATAAGAGGATCACTTTCCGGCTCCTAACCAACGCACACAAAGCACTCTACGAAATCGGACCCGAATGCCTCAACACACGACTATCCTTCTACACCCCCTCCCGCCAGCTACGATCCTCCAACCAAGCCCTTGTCACTGTACCTCGCATCAACAAAACCACCATGGGAGGTAGATCCTTCTCCTACCTAGCAGCTAAAACTTGGAACTCACTTCCCACTCACCTTCGCCTTACTCAGAACCACCTAGCATTCAGAAAGCAACTCAAAACGTGGATATTCGACAAGTAACTCCCCACCCTTCTCCAAGCGCCTTGAGACCCTCTGGGTATGTAGCGCGCTATACAAATCTTTTGACTTGACTTGACTTGACATGTTTGTGTTTATTTACAATTTCATTTTATTAAATGAATGTTATTGATTCATAATGATAAAGTTTAATTCTACTTCATTTTGTTAAACCTTTTTGTAATGCAAAATTGCACAGATATCGCAATACAGGTTTACCTTGCAATTTACAATGTATCAGCTGTTGGCTACTTATCAGTGTATTAAGTTATAGTGGTCTACTTGGATTCTCATATGTTCCGCTCAGTAGCGTCATAGCTCGGTGCATAGTAACTGTACAGTATACAAGGCCTTTCTCACAAAGGAGAAATATGTGCAGCAATACCTATTATAACTTGTAATTTGGAAATAAAAATAAAAACAAAAAGAACCCTGGCAGTGATTGGTGGTGGGCACCCATCCCATAAGGCAGGGGTCTCCAAACCGGTCCTGGAGGGCCGGATCCATGCCAGATTTTTAAAATTACTACATGTATCTCAATGGGGATATCCAAAAAATCAGGCATGGATCCGGCCCTCCAGGACCGGTTTGGAGACCCCTGCCATAAGGAATAGATATCAGGACATCTGTAGCAGGACTTTCAAGCATCAGGCAGAGATTTCCATGGACACAGGGCGTAGGCTCCTCTGCTCTCCAATGAAGGTTATTTCTGTATGTGATACAGGGTTTTTCCCCTCCCCCTCATCGGGTGCTATCAGGGCATCAGATTACAACAGTGCAATCGGCAGGGATAGTGACCCCTGTCTGCTGCTATGTCTAAATCCCAGTTGTAGCATGTATTGGAGACTGGCTCAACCATTATTTGCAAGGCCTGCAGCTTAAGTCCTCAGCCCATCCCACTGTTAATCTAATCTTCAATGCTGTGGTTTACTCATTCCACACCTGTATTGTTACCGGAGCTCTGTTGGTCCAGCATGGGGTCCTTCTCTGGGGTTGATGTAGGGGTGGTACATCTAGATGTCTGTGTTAAACCCTCCTCCCTCTCACTGTGGCCCTCAGCTGACTGTAATCCCTCCGGCATGCATCCCCACTCATCCAAATCACGCTCTTCATTCTCGTCAGTACGTACACTCCTCAGCCACATCCCACCTTTTTTTTATATCGGCCCTCAATCTGTCTAGCCAAGGGGGAATGGTATGAGTTCATTGTCTTGAAATACTAGGCTTAGCCAGGACAAGGCCTAGAAGAGATATGCACTGAATATGGGAATAGTTTGTATCTCATATGGGTTCCATTTTTAGGTACCAGAAGCGCACCTAGTATACGCTGCTTAACTAATGCCTTTATTTGCACAACTCTAACCATTCACAGCCCCCGGAGCACTCGCTGTCAATACGATTATAGGTGAAAACAGGTCCAAGCCAAATGTATGAATACCTCCGGGTCTATGCTGCGCCAGGAGCATGCCAAGGAGTGCTCCGGATTGAAGTGTGGTAATCTCTGAGGTGTTAAATATGCGCTTTGCCAATAGAAAAACAGAGTGAGAGTGAGCGTAAACCTTGCACTACTGGCTACCTCACGGACTTGAGCAAAACACCCTCTTCCATTCACCCTTAGTGAGCGGAAATGGCATGACTGCCATCCATCTGACTTTTATTGTGGATACCTCAACCGTATGATTCTCTTTTAAGGCTTAATATATGCAAGAGATTAGTCCTCTAGTGGACCCCGGGTCGAGTAACAACGTTAAAGTTGGTGACTCCTCTGACTTATCTGGAAACGAGGTCCATATTTCGAGAACTGTGAACAATATTTTTGAATATTGTAGGAAGTATCCATCCAGCACTTGGTACCACTCCCTTGTCCATGGAAGGATAAGAAGATCCCATTTGTATACATGTCCCAAGCTGTTATGCAGTCCCCCTCATACCATTTAGTAGGATACATGATGGACTGGATCTGGTGGAAATCCTGCAGCCACCGGAAAGGTCGTGATCAAGCGCATGGAGCCCCGGAGATAATCAGGTTAGCAGCTTGATCCCAGGCCTCCACAACCTGCCAGATTATATACTGGCATTCTAAAGGGATCCAGGAGCAGCTGCTGTCCATGAAGGTAATACCAGTGGGGTGGTGGGGCGAGGTGAGTGGGGATTTGGAGGGACAATACCGAGGGAATATTAAATATAGAATTAATTTTTCTGTGGCTGTCAAGGAACCCATCCTGAGGTATCTTGGCAGGTCTATCCTGTTGCCGCAGTCCGCCAGCAGTGCCTTTTCTACATTACAGCCCTCAGCGCACCACTGTGCTGCATATTGCAGCAATCCCACAAAATAGTAGAGTCTTAAGTATGTGCGTCCTAGACCACTTGAGTCTGCATCTCAACCTGAGTAGCTCTAGTTTTATCCTGCTGTATCTTTGGGCGCACACCAATGAGATCAGGAGGCTGTTCAGGGTGTCAAAAGTGGATTTCAGGATACTAGAGAAAGAACTTTGGAAGGCGAAGAGACAACAGGGAAGCATAACCATCCTTGACATGGTCACGTGTTCCACAACCGAGAGAGTAAGTCTGATCCATAACCAGATGGATTCCCTCAGGCCCGTAATACCTATTCCCATATTCAGTGCGTATTGAGCATCTGGCGAATAAGATACCTCTAAGGCGTCTCCCTCTGCTAGAGCCGCCGGTGGGAATATGACTGTCTTCCAGCGCTTAATATGCAGGCCCGATGCCGATCCAAAAGAAGCTAATATATCCAGGAGTGGTGATACCGCCTCCTCCAGTTGGCGAATGTAGAGAAGCGCATTGTTAGTATACAATGAAATTACATGGGTGCGACCATCAATGGCGATACTCCCTGGCCCATGTTCTGCCATAGCTGGATCGACAATGGCTTCATCACCAAGGTGAAAAGGTGCAGGCATTACGAACACATCTGCCTTGTGCTCCTCTCAATGGATACATTCTCTAATATCAGGCTGCCACTGCGGACCCGAGCCCTTGGCTAATAATAGAGGAGCCTGACCCAAGCCATGAACTAACTACCTAATCCCATTATCCTCAGGACCTCCTGCAAATACTCCAATTGCAGGGTGTCAAATGCTTTCTCGATATTCAAGGCGATGATTGCCGCTCAGGATTTTACTTCACTGTTAAATTAAAATATATAAATTAATGAATGCTTAGTTATGTGGCAAGTTTGAAGTGGGAGTAGTAAATCTGGCCCCTATAGAGTCTTATACATTACTTAATGTGGCTAGGCTTTATTACACATCATTTTCCCATATGTGGAGTAGGAGCCTTAAATTACATTTGTTAGAGTTCAGTATTTGTAGTTGATATTTTTTTCATTGTGTTTCAAAATGTATATTTGTTATTAAAATATAATTACAAGTTTTTTTATATATATTCATCACATTTTCCTTTAATATAATGTTAATATTAGAGGTAATAAAAATACAGTGTTTTCCATTCATTTCATTTTAAAAATGTAATGTAATTGTAAACTGAGTTTCATTTTCAATTTTAAGAATCTTTTTTTTTTGTCCTCATTTGCCTTAACCCTCTTATAGAAAGCGCTGACCACCTTGCGTATGTTTTGTGAACAAGTTCAGGGGTCTTTGTATATGTGTTTACTCGGACCAAGACACGATTAGTTGACTGGTGGAAGGAGCATCCAGAGTTGGAGGGTAGACCGGTTTACTCACCAAGGTATTTTCCAGCCTGTCGGACCATATTGATTGCCTGCAAGACCCAATTGCACTGGTCCATGGAGCAAAAAAGGCATAATCATAGAACCCAGAAAAAAAACCGGGCATCCTATTTCCATTGTACCAATAAGTCCCAAAATGCAAGCTTTTTCTTACTGCAGGATCTAGCCAAGTCCACCTTAGATTTTTCATAAAGCGAGGTCAGCCATCCTGAGTGGGTTGGAGCGGAAGAGTCTACCCAGAACTTACAGATTTGTCTTCTAGCCATGAGGATTGCGTAAAAAAGGAAAGATCTGGCATGACCCATGATGTTGTCGTTGAGGCCAAAAATGATTAGAGGGAGACCAATAGTCAATGAGACCTTCAAGATGGAGTCCTGAGGCCCGACCCCCTCCCTGCACCACTGTGTAAATGCACCCTCTAGCGCATTGTGAGTTGGGGAATTAATTCTGCTTGAATACTAAGGGTCCCTGGAGGCCAACTAGTCCACCAGGTGCCTTCAGTAAGCACCACACAGCTGGATTGCTGAGAGGTGGTCCAAGGCCACGCCCCTTTTTACACCACTCTGCAAACACGCCTCTTGGCGCACTGCTGGTGGAGCGATGAGGTCCTCATTTGTCCTGAGGTCCTCAGGACACAAGTGGACTTCATACCCCGAGCAGCAGTGCGCCACGAGTCACGTTTGCGGAGTTGTCTAAAAAGGCGGTGTGGCCTTGAGCACACTCAGCCATCAAGATATAGGGGGCTTACCGGAGGTAACAGGTGGGCTAGTTGGCCCCCAGGTACCCCTGGTATTCAGGGGACTTAATCCCCCAACTTAGAAAGCGCCAACAGTGGCGTTTGCAGAGTGGCGGAGAAAGAGGGCATGGCCTGTACCCAGCTTTCAGCAATCCCACTATCTGGGACATACTGGAGGTATAAGGTAGGCTAGCTGGCAGAGTGGTGGGGAAAGGGGGCGTGGCCTGCTATGACAACTTTGCAATCCTGCTGTGTGGTACTTACTGGAGGAAATAGGAGGAGTAGTTGGCCCCCAAGGATGTGCTTGGGGGCCAACTACCTCTCTTGTTACCTCCAGTAAGTCCCACACAGTGAGATTGCTAAAACATCATCAGACACCATGCCCCCTTTCTTAACCACTCTGCAAACACACCTCCTGGCAGAGTACAGGATGGGGGAAGAATTTACTCCAAAAAGGCCTTCTGATACCTCATGTAAGTCCTACGCAGCAGAATTACTGAGCGCTGGTCAGAGGCCCAGTACCCTTTTGCCACCAGTCTGCAAAAGTGACTACAAGTGTTTGCAATGTTATAGGTTTCGCATTTACGAGAGTTAGAGCTATTGGCAATGTAAATGTAAAAGTGTTTTAATGTTTTTCAGAGTGGAGTGGATGTACGTTGTATGTAGTGGAATTATGTGGCAAGTTGTGCAGTGAAATTATGTGGATAGAAAGTATGTGATATTTAGTTTATAGGAATTATGTAGAGTGGGATTATATGTTATGGAGAGTAATTAAGTGGTATGGTAGTCTGTGTTGTGGGGTGGTAATGTCAGGTGTAGTCTTCCTAGTTTCCATAGAAGCTCAACTATGAACTCAATGAGACAAAAAAAGAAGGAATCACTGAGGTGCACTTCTGGACCTAGTCAGAGGTATGAGTAGGGCCACTGGAATTATGTGACTGTTTGGCTGCACAGACTTTTGCACAAATATAAAGTTTCCGCATTAGCCACATAATTCATCATCTGCTCCCTAATCTGCTGATTCGAACAAAAAAAGCGTTGTTTCTAGCACAAACAGCTCAACCGTTATCATAAATACAGCGACAAGTGTTACAGCATGGTGGAAGGCCCTTTGCAAACCTAGAATGGTCACCTGTTACTTATTGCTAAATGTGGGTGTTAAATTGGTACTAATGGTATGCTAGCCATTCTTGCTTCCTTCTGCACTTCTCTTGCCTCTTTCTGCAAATCTCTTCTACTTTCTGCACCTCTCTACCCTCTTTCTGCATGTCTGTTGCCTCTTCCTGCACCCTTCTTTCCTCTTTCTGTACCTCTCTTATGTGTTTCTGTATCCTTTTTGTCTCTTTTTGCACCCCTGTTCCTTCATTCTGTACTTCTTTTGTGTCTTTCTGCACCAGTTTTCCTTCTTTCAGCACCCTTCTTGCCTCTCTCTCCACCCCTCTTTCTGCACTTCTGTTGCTTCTTTCTGCACTTATCTTGCTTCTTTCTGCACCTCACTGGCCTCTTTCTGCACCTCTTTTGCTCCTTTCTGCAGTTCATCTTGCCTCCTTTTGCACTTCACTTGCCTCTTTCTGTAACTCTTGTGCTTCTTTCTGCACCTCTCTTGCCTCTTTGCGTACCTGGAATGGAATGCATTTATTGCAGTTACTTAAAACCATTTGCAATGAAGCTTACATGCATATTTATTTTAACAAAAACCTAAATTTTTTTCATTAAAAAGAGTTCACTTGGGACTTTCTCTAATTTCAATTCTAAAAAGTAACATTTATGAGGCGAAAGGTTACATATACAGCATTATGACAGAAATTAATCTATCTTTTAAAAAATGTGCATTTAGTCCAATCAGCTTCGAGACTATTTTCTAGAGGGTGACTTATTGCTGGTCAAGACTTCTTCAGTATAGCCAGGACCATCTTCTTCAATAAATCTAAGGCACAAATTGTCCATTTATCTCCCAAATCTAGCCAAGTCTGTTGGTAGGGTGCAATAAAATAAAACCAAAGCTGCTTCTTTCACTGTCCATACCCCATTGCGTAACCACATTGGTTTTAAAAGCTTCTGATAGGACTGTAGCATGCCTGGACAGCAACAATTCAAATGTAGCACAGATTCTGTTTTAAAGGTGAAACTTCTACATTTGATTTTAAGTTCAAGGGACTTCCACCATAGATTTAATTCTTTGATTGGGAGGGGCACTAGTCTGGCCCACTGAATGTTTTTTAGGGCCTTCCTCTCCAATGCTTGACTGAGGTAAGGCTGAGTTTTGCGCTCTATGTATGTTGCGATCAGCCCAGGTTGGCCTCCTCCCATTTCATAATCTGCTAAGTTATTTTTACGTGACAATTGATAGCATTGTTTGCTAATTGCATTTTTAATGACCAGGTGGTTTATGACCTCTTGATCCCAATTTTGTTTTGCCAGATCCGTGTTTCCACTGCTTTCACTGCTTCCTGCATGTAAAGTTGCATGTAGTACTTTTCTGATTGGGACTGTGGTTGGATTTTGTATTTTCTTGTGTAATTTTCACAGGGCATAGATTGTCAACTGTACTTTGGAGTTCATTTGATTTAAATGTAGTGTCACTTAGCCCGATTCACTTAGCCAGCACCCAAGGTAATTATAGGATTTCGTAGCCGAGATAATCTCTTTACCCACATGCCATTTAAGTAATGCTTTTTTTGGACAACGACCGTAGATTTTAGTCTTATGAGAAGTTATTATTATTTAATTTCTCTAGTTGTAATTGTTTAGGGTGTTTAGACCCCTTTGTAGTCCAATTTTCATGTGGTCCATCACCACTAAACCATCATCTTATTGTAGTATTTGAAATTAGTTAGCTTCGATTTTTGGGATTAAAAGATTGGCGTTGTGGAGCATCTTTCCCAGATCTGCGGTATATAAGTTAAAAAGTGTAGGGGCAAGTATGCATCCCTGTTTTAGTCCATGATTTGTGAAGAACTTTTTTGTTGTGGTGCTACCTGCTACTTTAATTTTAGTCTAATTATTTCTATACAGCGAGATGATGGCATTAAGACCTACTGGAATTTGCCAGTTGCGCAATTTGACCCAAAGCTTGTCTTAGAGCACCCCATTGAAGGCAGCTGAATAGTCTACAAATCTGGCAAAGACTGTTTTTTTGTTTTGACATTTGCTTACTGGGTTAAATATGATGATGTTGTCAATTGTAGAGCAGCATTTGCAGAATCCTGTTTGATAAGGAGGGAGGATTTCATTCTCTTTGATCCAACTTTTTAATTCTAGCAATAGGGTACTTGCGTAGGCTTTCCCTTCAATATATAAGAGGGCAATTCAGCTATATTTTTCGGTTCTTTATTATCTCCTCCCTTGAATATTGGTTGTAAGAATGACCCGTGCCATGAATCAGGCACCTTAGCTTGTAGTCAACATTCGATAAATAGCTTGGATATAATTGTTCCCCAATATGCCGGGTCTTCTCTAAACATTGATCCCGGAAGACTGTTAGGCCTGGGTGCCCACTCTTTTCTTAACTTTTTTATCACTTATTCAATGGCAGGGCTGTCTTGTTCTGTGACCACAATTCAATTGTGATCTCCGCTTCTATATTTGTGCTCTCAATGGGCATTCCGGAGTCGATGTAGCCTTCCTTTTCAATGTAAATTCTGGAGATGTTTCCCAGCCATGCATCTGCGTCGATGGAATTACGCCTGTCCACTTTACCGTTTTCCAAACAGGCTATATATTAGTAAAGCTTTAGCTGTTTATGGGGCTTCAGGAGCTTTGGGATCGTTATCCAATCTTCCTCTAACTTCTTCTGTTTCAGAGTCCACAGCAGATATTTGCACTCCTTGCGTAATTCTTTGCACTTATCCTGTATTCTTTGAGTCCCAGCAGTCCTATGAGCTATTTTTTGCCCTATTTAGGTTGCGTGTTACAACACTTAGTTTTGTGTTGTCATGTTGAGTTTGTGGTGTAATTTTCTTTTTTAATTCAAAACTGGCTTTATTATGGTTGCTTAGAGAGGTTTTCAAGGCGGAGGTCCACGCCATCCAATTATCCATACTGGGCTTGATTACAGGGTGATTACCTCTACCCTCTTGTTCATCTTTCTATGCGTTTAGTATGGTGTCCTTGTGCTAATCCCATTTTATCCTTCTGACTAATAAGTATTCCTTAGTCCCTGCTGAATGAGCAACTGCGGAAACTTGTTGCCGTTGCTTGATAGTGATATTCAAATTGACGTGAAGAATTGTGTGATCGCTGGTATAGTGTGCTTTTGTTTTGAAGTGAGCCATTTTCTCATTAAGTTGGTTGCACAGAAAGATATAATCAATTGTCGAGCAATTCTAAAATGTGGCCGTTGCTGAATGCTCTGGGTCTGAATTTTTCAATATTTCCTCGGTGGACTTTAGGTCATAATTTTGAAAGAAGGTATTAAAAACTCTTTCAAAGCTCGTTAAATAGATCTCGTCACATGTATTTATTCCCAGATGGTGCAAGTTGAAGTCTCCCACAATCGCTTTAGCTGGTAGCAAATGAGTGCATAGAACTTCCTGTATTGAGTTAATAATAGTTGTTGTGGCCTCCAGTTTTGACGGACCATACACATTTAAATATACATTTATTACCAGGATTGAATCTCTACATTCTCTGTACCCATTTTCCTCAACTACGAGTGCCTGTAACATACCTGACTCAGTTATCTTCCTTACTGTTAACTGTTTTAAGTGTTTTACGGAAATCAAGATCCTGGCCGATGGTCTACCATACCGGTTGCGTTTAAATTGCTAATTTATGGAAACCAGCATAGCCTTCCAGATGTACTGGCTCTGGTGCCCAAGTTTCTTTAGGGCACAGAATGTCTCTTTCCTTCAGTATGTTTGTTGCTGTTGCTTGTTTAGGTACTTTATGTATGCTTACCACATTCCAAGAAACAATTTTGGATTTTCAATTTTGGTTGGGGCAAGAAATGCTAGACTTTTCAAATACTGAAGGATTTGGGGTAGGCTGCTGTAGGTGGCTCGATAAGACATCGGAATTACCCACTGGAACAACAGGAGTAACGTATACAGGGCTGTATCTCACTAGTGGTCCTTTTGTTGCATTATATGTAGTGTGCTGTCTTTTGCTGTCCTATTTGTGAATGTGTCCTCCTGTGTTCTTACTGACATACTAACATTTTTGAAGTTCTGATCTCAATATGCAAAGCAAGTGTTTTGCTTTCATTATGTTTCAAGTAAAATTAACGGGAACTTTTCTTGCTCTGACTCCATTACTGCAATCCCCCATAAAAAATACATTTTTCTCTATGCACCGCTTCTAGTATATGGTGATTTTCCCAAGTCACTATAGTGTCTTCATGGTTGATAGCTTCGTTCCTTGGTTCAAATTGGATGCTGACCATATCTTCACAATCTATGTGAGACAATGTTGGTATGTATTGAAGGAGCCCTAATAAATTCCCCCTATGTAATGTGTCGTGTCTACCCTTTGATTAATATTGTGGTAGATGTGCACCTCTATTTCCTCTTTCTGCACCACTCTTTCCTCTTCCTGTACCTCTGTTCCTTCTTTCTTCATCTATCTTATATCTTTCAGTACTCTTTGTGCCTCTTTCAGCACCTCTGTTGCTTCTTTCTGCAGTTCTCTTCCTCTTTCTGCACCCCTTCTGCCTCTTTCTGTATCCCTCTTGCCTCTTTGTGCATCTCTCCTACCTCTTTCTTTACTCCTCTAGCCTCTTTTTCCACCTCTATTGGTTTTTTCTGTACCTCTATTGCTTCATTCTGCACTTCACTTGCTTCTTTCTGTACCACTCCTGCCTCTTTCTGCACTCCTCTTCCCTCTTTGTGCAACTCTTGTGCCTCTTTCTACACCTCTTTTCCCTCTTTCTGCACCACTTTTGCATCTTTCATCACCTCTGTTGCTTTTTACTGCAGATCTCTTGCTTCTTTGTGCACCCCTCTTTTCTCTTTCTGCACCTCTCTTGCCTCTATGTTCACCCCTGTTCTCTCTTTCTGCACCTTTTCTGCTTGTTTCTGCACCTTGCTTGCCTCTTTCTGTACCTCTGTTGCCTCTTTCTACATTTCTGTTGCTCTTTCTGCACACTTCGTGACTCTTTCAGCACCACTGTTACTTCTTTCTGCACTTCTCTTCCTTCTTTCTGCACCCATGGTGCCTCTTTCTGTAACTCTCTTGCCTCTTTGTTCACCCCTCTTTCCTCTTTGTACAATTCTCTTGCCTCTTTTTGCAGTTCTCTTCCTTCTTTCTTCTCCCTCCTGCCTCTTTCTGTACCTCTGTTGCCTCTTTGTGTGCCTCTCCTACCTCTTTCTGCACCCCTCTTGCCTCTTTCTGCACCTCTGTAGCTTCTTTCGGCAATTCTCTTGCCTCTTTCTGCACTTATCTTGCTTCTTTCTGTACCTCTCTTGCCTCTTTCGGCATCTCTGTTGCTTCTTTCTGTACCCCTCCCACCTTTTTATGCACCCCTCATCCATCTGTGCAACTCTCTTGCCTCTTTCTATACCTCTCTTCCATCTTTCTGCACCACTCTTGCCTCTTTCTGTACCTCTATTACTTCTTTCTTCACTTTTCTTCCTTCTTTTGGCACCCCTCGTGCCTCCTTCTGCACCTCTATTGGTTCATTCTGCAGTTCTCTTGCCTCTTTTTTGCACCTCAGTACTTCTTTCTGCACTGCTCTTGCTTCTTTATGCACCCCTCTTACTTTCTCTGCACCCCTCTTTTCTCTTTCTGCACTTATTCTGCCTCTTTCTGTACCCCTGTTCCCTCTTTCTGTACCTTTCCTGCCTGTTTATGTACCTCTCTTGCCTCTTTCTGTACCTCTGTTGCTTTTTGATGTACTTCTCTTGCTCTTTCTGCACTGTTTGTGCCTCTTTCAGCACCTCTGTTGCTTCTTTCTACACTTCTCTTCCTTCTTTCTCCACCCCTTCTGCCTCTTTCTGTACCTCTCTTGCTTCTTTGTGCACCTCTCCTACCTTTATCTGCACCCCTCATGCCACTTTTTACATCTCGGTTGGTTCTTTCTGCACTGCTCTATCTTCTTTCTGCACCCCACTTGCCTCCTTCTGCACTTCTCTTGCTTCTTTCTACCGCTCTGTTGTTTCTTTCAGCAATTCTTTCAGCAATTCTCCTGCCTCTTTCTGTACTTCTCCTCCTTTTTTCTGTACCCCTCCTTCCTCTTTCTGTACCTCTCTCACCTCTTTCTGCACGTCTGTTGCCTCTATGAGCACCTTAGTTACTTCTTTCTGCACCCCCTGTTGACCTCTGCTTCTTTTTGCACGTCTCTTGCCTCTTTCTATACCTCTGAGTTAAAGGTAGTTTTAATCCCCCTGTCCTATTATGTACTAAGGACATACTGGGAGGTCATGCCAATCACAGCGGTACCCCAACCCATAGTGTACCCTAGTGTATGTAGGTGTTTTCTCTGTATTCTGAGTGTCTTACAGCATAGCCCTGGCACCGGGCCTGGTTAGTCAGAGTAAGTTACCACCAGTTCCAGTCAGCAAAAAGTTGGGGGCATAGGATGACTTTGCAACTCTTTTAATTCTTTCTGCATATCTCTGGCTTCTTTCTGCACTTTACTTAATCTTTCTGGACTTATGTTGCCTCTTTCTGAATTTCTCTTGCTTCTTTCGGTGCCTTTCTTCCTCTTCCGCACATGTTCTATCTCTGACCATGTTATGTTATGTTAGTATGAATTTGTAGAGCGCACGTTCACCCCGGGGTTTCTTGGCGCTGTGTAGCGCTGGGGAACCCGTCCTGGCTTTCCCTGTGAGATGGTCCCTGTTGGGCATCCCCAAGGTGAAGCCAGGCATCCCCAGCAGCGAGGGGGCCTTTGTGGAGATTAAGCAAGCTATTGCCCAGAGTTGCAGCGTGGGACCCATGGTTAGAGAGGCACCAAGGCGAGATTTATCGAGCCCGCTGACATTGGTCCTGTACCCTGCCTCGTCGGGAATTGAACCCTGGTCCCGGCCGAACTCTGCTTCTGGGTCTGCCGCCTCCAACCGGTGAGCCACACTTCTCCACACCATGTCATGAATGATGTAATATGTGACGTCATCAGCAGTGCATTGCTGGGTTAGCTCAACTAACTATAACGGCCGAATTTCTCTGGGTTTTTTACGAGTGAAATGTCCAACTAACTATAACATCCCTGAAACCTGTGTTTTTTTCAGTGAATTTCTAAGGTTTTTTAAATGGAAATTTCTAACTATAATGTTGCTGAAACCTATGTATTCTATATAAGTATTTATGTATATATATATATATATATATATATATATATATATATATATATATATATATATATATGTATTTATGTATATATTTATGTGTATATATATATATATGTATCATTGCATTTATGTATGCATTTACATATATGTATAATATATATGTCACTGAAAAAACCATAGGTTTCAGGGCTGTTATAGTTGGACAAAACACTCGTACAAAACCATTGAAATTCCTCCGTTATAACTCGCACGCCCGCAATCCATTTCTGATGATGTCACATATTACATCATTCATGACATGGTCAGTGACATCACTGATGACATCACTGATGACAATTCAAATGGCATCACTGATGACATCACCCAGTGAATGTGGTTTGGTATTTAAATATTTATTATATATATATACATATATATATATATATATACATATATATACATATATATATATAGCAATCTGCATTGAAGAATGAGTGGATATATAAATATGTAGATGGAGCATTTAGTAGCAGTGTGATTGACTGGTTAAGTGACTAATTTATAGTGTCTTACTAAATACATTAGATAGTGACTAAACTATGTGAATGTCAGTATGACTCTGTCAGTTGTTTTGTAAACTGCTGCATCAGTTGATTACTAGGTACATAAAGTATATATTAGATATTGGTTAGTAGGTTAAGTATTTGTATGGGACCGTGAAAGTGTGTGTGGTTGGGGGTGTGTGATTGTGCAAATATGTATGAATAGTTGATTCACTAGGTATATGAGGTTAAGAGAGCATGTGGAAACAGTTGTTTGTGTGAGTCGAGTACGTTTATGACTGTGTTGATGAGAAAATATATCTCTTAGTGATACTTCTGCAAAGAAGGGAGTTTATGTGACAGTTATTGTATATAAAAAACTATACATGAGAGTCAGTGATTGTGTAAATTACTGTATGGATGACTGTATACTTGTAATAGTGATTTTATAAGACACTTAGTATGAGTTACTATCTGTATAAATAAATATAGTAGTATTTGTATAAGTGTGTAGCTGAGTAAATGTAATTGCGATCAATAGTTTACATAAGTGAGTACAATAGCTGTATAAGTGAGTAGGATGTGTGCTGGTGTGTCAATATCGATATAGGTGTATAAGTGCATTTGATAGTGTTCTTTTAATTTGTGACATCGTGTATGAGTCAATTTATAGATGAGTGTTTAGAAGTGTGTGTAGACCTAGGAATCACTGAGTGGGTTTTTAGAAACTTGTATTGATGTGTCAGTGGTTTCAAAAATGGTACTTTGTATTTTATACTGAGTGATTAAAACTTATACTACTGTGTGATAAGGTTTATCAGATTGTCATGTGGATGATGACATCAGTGATGTCATTTGAGATGTCATCAGGGATGTCATCAGTGATGTCACTGACCATGTCATAAATGATGTAATATGTAACGTCATCAGAAATGGATTGCGAGCGCACGAGTTATAGTTAGAAGAACTAATTATAACGGAGGAATTTCAATGTTTTGTATGAGTGAAATGTCCAGTTAACTATAACAGCCCTGAAATCTATGTTTTTTTCAGTGAATTTCAAAGGTTTTTTAAATGCTAATTCCTAACTATAACTTAATTTCAAAGGTTTTTTAAATGACAATTTTTAAATGTAATAATAGTTCTATTTTTTTTTAATACCGATTTTCTACATTTTTTAAACTATTTATTTTTTAAATTACATTATATATTTTATTATACATCGAAAAATAATATTTTAAAAAATATTGAAGCTCTAATATTCTTTTTTTGTATTATATTTTTATTTTAATACATTTATATTATATTCTTTATTGTTTTAAAAAAAATAAAAAAATTGGGGGGAGTCGCACACCCAAAGAGTACCTTTCTCCATCCCTGCGCAGAACTTAGCCGCCATTTTAGGATTCTTGAGAAGGATCCCCATACGGTGTGCTAGGGATGCGTATTTTTGTGCATGATTGCTATGCGACCGGTACGTGACTCCAGGCGCATACGTGACACATGTGCATTACTTTACGCTCGCGTGCTTCCGTGTGACATCATATATGTGTTCGACGCGGTGGGTGCGTGACTCCCGCGAAATTTTTCAATGTATAAAATGATATATATGTATTTAATACACATAGTAGGGCAAGACACTATCTAAGCTAATCATAAAAATAATATATGTTTTACTTTGAATAAACTTATATTGCTTTTAAATGCAATTTTGCAAAGTCACGTTGGGTGCGTGCTGCCTGTGCGCATGCTGCGTGGACTACATGTGACCTGGAAAAAAAAGATTTGATTGGTTCATAACATTTCCCACTGTAACTATTGAAGGACCCCACCCATTTCATTCTTCTTGGAGCTTCTTTGGAGACACACCTCTCACCTGAGAAGAACTTTTTTTGGATCATTTCTTTTCTGATATTTTCCAAATTGAGGACATAATAGCTTCAGCACAGCAGACAGTACTGGAATCTGACCATTCTTCAGAGGAAGAATTTGTTGCTGAACCTCCACATCCTCAGAGACCTACATCGTTGGTGTGGAAGTTTTTTACATTCCCTGAAGGGCAAAAAAAGGTAAATGCCACAAAGGTCACCTGCAGAATTTGTGATAGAGTTCTATTGAGAGGCAGTACCAATTAGAAGTATTCCTGTGGTACTGATAGTATGCACAAGCATCTCAAGACTCTGCACCCTGTGAATCTGACTCAGGAGGAGTGCAGGTGAGTTCAAGACAACCCTCCACCTGCAGTGGCTAGTACGTCTGGCAGTTTGTCGTCACCAGCATGTGCGGACATATGTCCAGAATTTGCTCACCTCATGATCCACTGCATCAAGTGCAACCAACTTCTTTGCTACGGAGAGCAGTCTGTGGACTTAGTCTGCACAGCGCAAAGAAACCTTCACTGCTAGACTTTTTTTTTCTGGGTTGTTAATTCCTGAAGTTGACAGTTTTTTTAGTCCTTTTTTCTTTGGAAAAAAACAACAAAAAAATCACAAAATCGTTCAAGAAACTAGAAAAAAATATAAAACAAAAAAAAAATTATTTTCAGAACTAACTTCTCCGGTTAAATCAAGATCTATATTTGTATGATAGTGTGTGAAAGTTTGGTTGAATGTATGAATAGTGCATAATTGACTGAAAGAATGCACTAGTAGTGTATGGTGGATGTATAAGTGCAGAACTATAAGGAAGTGCTGCAGCATGACACTGTTAGCTCTTTAGCTGCAGTATGCTGTGGTACTTCCGAAGCACAGGGATGCAACATGTGTACATAAATGTGTTGCAAGTCTATGCTTCCCTCTGTACTGCTGCTTAAACTGCAGCCATGCGGTGACACAGGCACCCTTACACCATGGTGCAAGGATATCTGTGTTATGCGGAATTTGGTTTTGTGCAGCAAGGCACACCTTCTTGCACAAAAACAATCAGTGAAGGCATTTTTCTCCTTCAATGTATGCTGTGCAATACAGCTTATATTGAAAGAGAAAAAATTAGGAGAAATAAAAACAATTCTCCTTGTTGTGTCTTGCTACACCAACTGGAAGATGGTGCATCATTCACACACATCTCCAGATGTATGATTTATGATAAATCTGGAGATGTGTCTGTTCTATGAGTCTTGTGTGCAAACACCCACAGCAACACCTATGGAACGCTCCTTGAACGCAAAGTGGTGTGTTTGATGAGGTTATATTTATATGGAGAAGAAAAGCTACACAGAGTACCTTTTCCTCTCCTTGTAAATATGAAGGAGCGTCTGGCGCCATCACTATGTTACAAAAAGTGACATATTGTTGGTACAGGATGCTTCTAAATCTGCCCCATAAGTGCTCAGGTAATGCAGACTGTTACAATAAGAACATATTGCTAGTTGATTGATTGAAAGATTGAGTGACAGCAAGTAAGCACAGAGATATCCCTTCAAAGATGCTTAAAAATACAACGATTGAAATGCTTGCAGTCCTTTAATAGGTACAATGGAAAATGTTATGAACCAATCAAATATTTTTTTTCAGGGCACATGGGATCCTTCCCCACTGTCTTCACCAGTGTGAAAAAACAGCCCATTGTGCATTTTAATACCTAGTTAATCTTACCTGGGGAGTATTCAATTTAAAAAAATGCTAAACATTTTTTTCAGATATTTTTTATAATTCACATTTTTGAAAATTTCTAAGTTAAGAATTAGGATCTGTGAAAGAAAAGAAAAAACCTGTTGTAATACATAATATTATATTTTTAATAATGCAACATAATTTCAAAATTATATAAAATATTGTATTTGCCTTTTTTGCTGTTGTCAGAATATATTGAATTTCAGTACAAACAATAAGATTGTTTAAAAAAAGGTATGTAAAAAACTATTTAGAATATACTAAACTATTTCTCAACATTCTATAAAAATAACATCCTCAATAGCATACTATATAAAATAAATCTCATGTATAATAAATGCTTTCATATAAGACATTTTTTTCTTAAATTTCAAAGAACTGAATTAATAATTGACTGAACAATTCTTTATCATTTTCATATACTTTAAATGATGCTCTTTAATATTGTATCCTGAAAGAGTCCTTAATTTAAATGTGTACCTTTCCTCTAGGCCAAATGGTATTCCTGAAATCTTTTATACTGAATTTGTCCAAAAGTAATTGAGTTAATACTTTTTAACATATTTCTCATGTACTGAATTATCTTCTTAAAACTTTAGCTTTAAAAATATTAGATACGAATTTGGTAATTCGCTAAGTAAATGTTGCTTAAAAACCAATTGAGCATCAATACAATATGTCCATCCTTTACTGCATTTTAAATAGACAGTTTAATGTCCAGATTTTGTTAAAGGACTATCATGGAAAATAATTTGCTACTGCTACAAAAGTTCTCCCTGATATTGATATTAGACTTGCTACAAAATGTTTAATTAAAGTTTCCAATTTCTTCCATCAGCTGTACAGCGTTGTATCATTAAAATTATATATTGTCCATATCTTCGTATAAATAATGTTGATAACATTTCTCATCTGCATTGGCTACACTCTATGTTTTGATTTGCTGCTTTAACTAGTTTGTTGAAAGACAACGTTTTACAGTCTGGTAAATTCAAATATATAAATCTTTCAGAATCTATGTTAGTGCTACATGTAAACATACCATTTTCACATTGATGTTCCTATTTATAACAAAAGGCCTAAAAGATTTTCAATTTCCAATACGGCAGGCATATACTTTAGAAAATCCTGAGCATCTTGTTGGATCTTCTACGTAAATTGTGTCGAACCAGAACATATATCCAAAAGATTACGAATATTAGAAACACTTTGCATTTTACTTTTATCAGTTCTCAATTTTTCATAAATACAATGCAACAAGGAACAAAATCTTTTTTCACAATTATCCATAATTTGCTGGTGCAAACTTTCAAGAAAAAAAACATTAACCACTACATTAGCATAGCAGTTGATACCTGAACTACTTTCTAACTGATAACCAACAATTTCTTCAATAGTGTACTTTTTCTTTTTGCTTGCAATCTCAACATTATCTTGATTTTTCCCCTTCCCTATAGCCTCACTGCAGATATTCTCTTATATTCTTTTTTTTACCTACTACCATCTTTTCAAACACAGGATATCCACCTAAATTGGGAGCATATGCTCTTCTTAACCTATTATACTCTTTTACACATTTTGCATCTGCAGTAATCTTTGTATCATCAAAGTCAATTAAAAATAAACCAGATAAAGTTCTGACTAGGGACAAAGCAACATGTGCCTGGCCCTCTTTAAATACGGTACTTCCAATGTTCACCAAAGCACTGTCTACACTTAATCCTTGAGATTTATGAATAGTCACTGCAAATGCCAGAGAAGATGGAAACTGTTGTCTACGGACATATAAATCTGTAACCAGCAAAAAACGAACAAAACAACGACCAATTTGTTTTACTTCTTCAATTTGATCAAACTTGATTTAAAAAAATCAATTCCATCTCTATTTTGATAATTAACAAAATCAACAACTTTATCCATTGCTCCATGTACTAAACGTTTTTCTACATCCAAATTACACCTTAAAATTACCCGACAGTTTATACATATATAGATTATTTTCTAAATCAGCAGTTTTTTATATCGATTTTTCTAAAGAATCCAATTTTGTCTTCAATTTTTCTGTCAAAATAATAGTGATTCCTTCATGCTCCATTCTATCAATGGCTTCCATTTTTATTATTTCTTCATTTTCCAGCTTTAAAAGTTCTTCATTGAATATAAACACTCGCGCAGTGTTGGCTTTAAGCAGATTATAGATTTATTTTCTGCAATTTTCATATATATTTTTTCAAGAACTATATTTTCATTTGGAAACAAATTAGAAAGTAGTCAACTTTGCAAAGGTTGTTTGCCATGTTCTGTCAGTACTCCAATTCTTATATCTTGAAGAAAAGGTCCATAATCAGCATGATTTGCCTGTTGCATATTTGTAATGAGTTCTTTGTATTCAAAATATGACCAAATATTAACATTTCCAACACTTCCCAAAGCCTTTTTGGCTTCTTCATGCACAAGTGTTTTAAACACTGGTTGCCCTTTTAAGGAAGTAAGTTGCAGTAGATCTCCAAAAACTATGACATGCTTTCCTCCAAATAAGACATTGTACTCTGTTTTAAGAATTTGCTGCATTCTTAAATGCACAAAAGCAAGCATAAAGTTTGATACCATGCTTACCTCATCAATATTTAGAAGTTTCAATTTTTTTAGCACTCTTGAAACTTCATAACAAAGCTTCTCCAGATAGCTTGTGATATTCCAATTCGTTTTCATGCTCTACAGGTAGCATAAGTAAACAATGCAATGTGATTCCTTTAATGTTGTGTGCTGCCAACCCAGTTGGAGCAGCTACAAAACAAGACAAATGTGAATCAGTTATTTTCTGTAGATAACTGGTCAAAATTTTAATGAAGAAATTTTTCCTGGTCCAGCTTGACCACTGACATATATTCGGATAGTTTGAAATGATGTGCATGTGCATTCTTTCTTTTCATGAAGGAATCCATGGTCAATTTGTTGTCTCACCTGGTGATATATTTCTTTCTGTTCAACATTTAGTTGTTCTTCCACATTTCCTAAGTCCATAATATTTCTTGAGCTTCATGCATTGCTGTTTCCACTTCATTCATGGCGATTGCCACTTCATTTTCAAGCATTGTTTGTCCTAGTGGATATTGACTTAGTGGAGCAGAACTTAAACTGTCTCGAGAACAGTCTCTAGCAGTCTCAGCTGCCATAGTAGCTTCTTGATCAATTTCATAGTTTAACATTTTGCGATAATTTGCAAAAACAGTACATTCTATGGTATCTTTACAAGCATTGAAGGAATCTTCATAGCTTTGAAAATCTCCAAGTAATTCCAATTCTGTACGCCACAGTTTAAAAAGTTGCAAAAGTGCCAAATAGTAAAATTCCCTTTTATGAGGAGAGTCACCACTCAGTTTTCTGTGATTAATCAAATTTCCTTTCCTTTGTTTCACCAAACATCCTTCGGAACTAATCACTGCATATTTTCCATCATTTATGTTTTCTGCAGTATTCCGATTAAAAGTGTAATATTGCAGTACCTCATAGAGACATGTGTTCTCAAGATGATGACTTCTATTTGGATAATATGTATCCAACATGTTTGTTTTGACAAGATATGTACTTTCTGGATCTTTTTCTACTAAATATACAATTTCTTGTACAGATTTAGGTACTCGATTGTGCGTTGCAGCAAGACCTAGACTCACCCAAATGATTCTTCTAGATTTTGAGTACAAACTTGCAGATGATAACCGATGTGAGCATTCATACACTCCAATTCCTCAATGGGATAACATCTTCAAACTGAAACTGTATAATTTCTTACTAAGACTCTTCTCATGATACATTTCTGCCCACGTTTCTTTCAATTCAGTCTTTTCTGATTTTGTAATGTAGGATGTCACATACCGTGCAACAGCAATGGAATTATCCGCAACACACTGAATATCCATATTAGCATTCCACATTGAGAGAATAACTCGATTATAATCATTTATGTATTTTGATTCTTCACTTCTCAAATTGAATGTATTTTTTGAAGATTTTCTAGGGATTGTATGTCTCATAGCTGACATAAAATTGTTTACTCTTCGGGATGGATATTACAGTACGTGGAAATCCAAAACGACATTTGGAATAAAACTTTTTCTTAGATTTGTACTTCCGTTGACAGTATTTTCCACATCGATGACTTTGGAATCGTAAGACTTGTCTCAAGTTGTTTTCTTCTAGTCTTTTTGGTATAGCACATGTGGCATATTTTTCAATAAAAGACAATTCAGTATCATCCAAATCAGTTCCAAATGTTGGTGCATCCTTGATCCATATCAGCATATGTATATGAGGAGCACCTCTAGCTTGATACTCCTTTCTCAAAAAAAATCTGCAACTTCTCCAAGAAGAGGATTCTTTTTATTGCAGATCAACGAACTCATAGCTTTAAATCTATAATTGAAATATCTGCATACAATAACAGGATGCAAAGAGCACAATTCTCCAGGTGTCTTGTATTCAATATTTTTTATATTCGAATTTTCCTCTCAAAGAAATTCAAGTAAATCATCCCAAGTGTTTTCAGCACAGCTTAGGGTAAGGAACCATGTAGGAGTTCCTAAGTTCCTTAACACACATGTAAGTTCTCCATGTCGGCGGTACCAATACTCATTAGTACCACGCTGACATGCCATCAAATTAATCAGCTGAGATTCTAAATGATCATCTCTCTGATGTACTTTATCCATAAATTCCTTTGCTGAAACATTTTGAGGATGTATTCCTGTTTTCAATATGTGGTTAACTGCCTATGAAAGTCCAGACAAGTCACTCTCAAACAAAAGATTAAATATATATGGGATACATTGTCGAAATCTTGGATCTTCTGCATACAATCTTGTTGTCCGATATTCAGATGCAGATGCAGGAATCTGAACTGATCGTTCATCATATCATCCGCCTTTTCCTGTTGGAAACAATTGCAGAAAACGAGTTTCCAAATTCTTTTTCCCATACATGCATGGGACTTCCCTTTGCTTTTTATAATTTGGAATAATGCAATAGTATTCCCTATCACTTCTTTTGAATGAAGTGGATATACACTATAATTTTCATAGATTTCTTCACTTTTGGACATGTCCACTTTTTCAATTTGACCTCTTGACCTATCAGTATAATCTCCTAAAAGTATTTCTTCTTCTCCCAAATATACATTTTTATAGTACTCATTTTTTTTATCAGATACAATGTTGCCTTTTGCACTTTCCTAACATCCACTAATTCTTGCCAGATTTTCTTACTCTTAGTAGGAACTAGAATAACTAGTGGTTCATTTTCTACATTCTCTACACCAATAGTTTCAAAATCTTTCTTTAAATCTAGAGGTAAATATACAACTCTTCCTTTTAATCCTTTCTGTAAATCTGAAGGAGGCAATGTACCTGTTTTAGGCTCCATGCGAACAATAGCCTGAAGTGGGTGCACACATTCAATCAGAATAGACTCATAAGTATTTAAATCTATCAGTTCTGGAGGAATAGTTACCAACTCTAGATTATTATGGACAGCTCTAGTGGGTATTTTATTTTCATCTAATTCACTATAACAATATTTACAAATACGCTGATCAGAACCCAAATCAAAACAATCAAATAAGTTGCAAATTCCTTCCACTTATCATTATTTTCTTTTTCACTTTTTAAATACAGATAAACACTCCTAGTCTGATTTTTATAGTGAGTTCGCCGGCAAATAATACAAGAATAATTTGGCCTTTCACCTGAAATCACCTTAAACTTTGTAATTTGGTCTTGAACATTTTTTGTAGAAGTATGTTGCACATTCTCTTCAACATTTCCTTCTACTAGTGTGCCTGTTTCTGAACTCTCTTGTTCAGGACCAAAGTAACAAAACTCAATTTCATCGCAAACTTTCTTCACAACTGATACTGACCCACGCAAAAGAGCACTGTTCAGCTCATTTAACATTAGTGCTGCACTTTTTGCATAATACCATCTTCTGACTAAATTCCACATTTGAGAATGATGTACTGCTAACATCCTGAAATGATGAAAACACTTTGACATACTTTTCTAGAAAGACAAGCCAGAGAATGACCTTGCAAACCTGTATTTTTTCTCACTCTGCAAGAATCTAGTCCTTACAACATCTTAATCTTTTGTTTAACACTTTTTACTATATTTTTGTAAGAAATTGCGTAAAATATCAATAGATTCCTGTTTTATACTACAAATACTACTGCAATCCCAAGTGTACACTGGGGCATTAGGACGTCTCCCTAGAACTTCATCAGCTATCACTTCTCCTGGATTTGTGGGAACCATCTTGTCTTTGTCAATTGGACAATCATTTCTAACCTCATAAGCTCGACCACTGGTATCAACTGCACACAATAAATTATTGGTCTGAAAATAAATCTCTTCATTAAAGAAAAGCTCTGAACTTGAACTGTGTTTCCATTCACCCCAAAAAAAATCAGTTCTGTTATTTAAGCTTTTCCTCTTACTTTTGGCCTTCATAAAATGGATTGGTTTATCTAGTGATCAAATTCTGTTTAAAACTAAAATGAATACTTTCCTTTTCAATTCAAAAGCCTTCTCTACAAAAATTTCTATTTCCTTCTTTTTTTTAAAAAAATACTGCTCTTTTTTTGTATTTCTTCACATCTTTTAACAAATTAGAGACAACTCTATTGTAAAACATTTTCTTTCTTATTTTTGCATACTGACTTTTCCTCCTTTTAACATACATTGTGTCTTTTGAATGTGATTTTGTTTTATGTGAATTTCTTTCCTTATTGTACTTTTTAGTTGTTGAAGCATTCTTTGAACTTTCATCAATGTACACATTGTTTGTAGTCTTTGAAAGTTTTTCGATAAATTCTTTGGTCGTCTTACCGGAACACTTGATATTGGTCATCCAATACTTGTTGTTGAATTTTCTTCAAATAATTGTCCTTTTTCTGTCCTTTTCTCTTTCTTGATTTCTCAGGCATGATAGGTTTATTTCAATGATGATAAACAATATCTGTAAAAAATAAATATAAATAAATGTATTTTAATAAATGTATAAAATATACTTTTCTATCACTATACAATAACCTTGTATATAAAAGCCATTTAACCACTTTCTTTTGTAATCACTAATTGAAATTGTAATTCAAGGTGTAAAGATAAGCGTATAGGTGGTTACAGGTATGTATGTGTAATGGACAAGTGTTTGTACCAGTGTTTGGGTGTACAGACAAAATATCGACTCCAAAATATCGACTGGACATAATATCGAGTTTTAAAATATAGGCTGGACAAAATATCGACTGGACATAATATCGACTACAAAAATATCGTTTTTCAGGTAAGTGAAGTAATATTGACTGTATAAAATATAGATAGCAAAAATATCGAATTTTTAATAATATATAATATTTTATAGTGTATTTTTATGTAATAATATGTGTGAATAGTGTGTATTAATGTTATAAAATATTTTATTAAATGAATTTTGTTTTTATAATAATTGCGTAATGTAATTCTGTAGCGGGTTGTGGGTTTATAGGGGAATAGGGTGGGAAGTAATTTAATAATAATTAATTAATTAATATATGTTTGTTAATATTTTTAATTAATAATTAATTGATAATTAATTAATATTAATTAGTTAATTAATTAATATAATTTTGAACATATTTTGTATTAGTAATTAATTGTTAATTAATTAATTGTAATTAGTTAATTACATTAATTAGAGTACATTTTTAATATATATAATTTTGTGTTATTTTTAAGTAATTAATTTGGAAAAAATAATATTAATTATTAAAATAATTACAGCTAATGTTCTAATATATTTACTTTATTGTTATTGTTAATTAATAATTAATTGGTAATTAAATAATATTGATACATTTTGGGTAAAGGAGCATTTTTAGGGTTCAGGGTCAGTTTTCAGTTTTAGGGTAAAGGGGTATTTTTGGGGTTCAGGGTCAGTTTTCAGTTTTTGGGTAAAGGGGCATTTTTAGGGTTCAGGGTCAGTTTTCAGTTTTAGGGTAAAGGGGTACTTTTAGGGTTCAGGGTCAGTTTTCAGTTCATGGGTAAAGGGGTATTTTTAGGGTTCAGGGTCAGTTTTCAGTTCATGGGTAAAGGGCTATTTTTAGGGTTCAGGGTCAGTTTTCAGTTCTTGGGTAAAGGGGTATTTTTAGGGTTCAGGGTCAGTTTTCAGTTTTTGGGTAAAGGGGCATTTTTAGGGTTCAGGGTCAGTTTTCAGTTTTTGGGTAAAGGGGTATTTTTAGGGTTCAGGGTCAGTTTTGGGTTTTTGGGTAAAGGGGTATTTTTAGGGTTCAGGGTCAGTTTTGGGTTTTTGGGTAAAGGGGTATTTTTAGGGTTCAGGGTCAACAAATAAGATTGTAAAAAATTATTTTTATTATTTTCATTTATTATTTAATTATTATAATTTAATTTAAGTAGTTTTAAGTATATTTTAGTAATTAAAATTTAATATTAATTTAATTTAACACTGTTTTTAATAAAGTCGATATTTTTTACATCTATATTATTGTTAACGATATTTTGTACTCGATATTTTTGTACTTACCTGTTTGTAGATACAAACTCGATATTTTGACTGTCGATATTTTGTCCACGATATTTTGGCAAGTCGATATTTTGTCCCTCGATATTATTTCAGTGATCCCAGTGTTTGTATTAAGCCCTTGAACATTGTATGAGTATTTAGGTACTGACTGAATGATTAGAGTACTGCAAGGAGAGTGCCTGGTTGAATTTGTAACTGGGTGGGTTTTGGTGTAGTAAATGGATTAGTACATGGTGCTCAATGGGTCTCTGGAGGAGTGCAAAGTGAGTGACAGTGTGTTTGTTGGAAGTGTATGGACATTGACTGGTGAATTGAAAGTGCGTAAGACAAATGTGTGGGTGGTTAGAGGACTGCATGCATAGTGGATAGGGGTTTGAATTAGTATATGTGGTAAGGCCTGAGTCATTGCATTGGCACTTGGGTACTGAGTAAATGATTAGAATACTGCAAGGAAACTGCATGGGTGAATTTATAAGTGGTTAGGTTTTGGCGCAGTGAATGGATTAGTACATGGTGCTGAATGGGTCACTTGAGGAGTGCAAAGGGAGTGGCAGGATGTTTCCTGGAATCTATGGACACTGACTGGATAATTGAAGGTGTGAAAGACAAATGTGTAGGTGGTTAGGGGTAAGACTGCATGCATAGTGCATAGGGGTTTGAAGCAGTCTATGTGGTAAGGCCTAAGTCCTTGCGTGAGTACTTGGGTACTGAGTGAATGATTAGAATACTGCAAGGAAACTGCCAGGGTGAATTTATAAGTGGTTAGGTTTTGGCACAGTGAAAGGATTAGTACATGGTGCTGAATGGGATACTAGAGGAGTGCAAAGTGAACGGCAGGGTGTTTTCTGTAGTCTATGGACACTGACTGGGGAATTGAACGTGAGAAAAACAAATGTGTAGGTTGTTAGAGGACTACATGCATAGTGGATAGGTGTTTGAAGCAGTCTATGTGCTAAGGACTGAATCATTGCATGAGTACTTGAATACTGACTGAATGATTAGAATACTGCAAAGAAATTGCCTGGATGAATTTATAAGTGGTTGGGTTATGGTGCAGTCAATGGATAAGTACATGGTGCTGAATGGGTCACTAGAGGAGTGCAAGGGAAGTGAAAGGGTGTTTGCTGGAGTGTATTGATACTGACTGCTGAATTTAAGGTGAGAAAGACAAATGTGTAGGTGGTTATAGGACTGCATACATAGTGGATAGGGCTTTGATGCAGTCTATGTGATAAGGCCTAAGTCATTGCCTAAGTACTTGGGTACTGAGTGAATGATTAGAATACTGCAAGGAAACTGCCAGGGTGAATTTATAAGTGGTTAGGTTTTTGCACAATGAATGGATTAGTACATGGTGCTGAATGGGTCAGTAGAGAAGTGCAAAAGGAGTGGCAGGATGTTTTCTGGAGTCTACAAACACTGACTAGGGAATTGAAGGGGTAAAAGACAAATGTGTAGGTGGTTAGAGGACTGCATGCATAGTGGATAGGTGTTTGAAACAGTCTACGTGGTAAGGCCTGAGTCATTGCATGAGTACTTGGATACTGGCTAAATGATTACAAAACTGCAAGGAAACTGTCTGGGTGAATTTATAAGTGGTTAGGTTTTGGCGCAGGGAATGGATTAGTCTATGGTACTGAATGGGTCACTAGAGGAGTGCAAAGTGAGTGGCAGGGTGTTTGCTGTAGTGTATGAACACTAACTGGGGAATTGAAGGTGTGAAAAACAAATGTGTTTGTGGTTAGAGGACTGCCTGCATACTAGATGCTTGAAGCAGTATATGTGGTAAGGCCTGAGTCATTGCATGAGTACTTGAGTGACTGAATGATTAGAATACTGCTAAGAAACTGCCTGGATGAATTTATAAGTGGTTGGGTTATGGCACAGTGAATGGATTAGTACATGGTGCTGAATGGGTCATTAGAGGAGTGCAAAGGGAGTGGCAGGATATTTCCTGGAGTGTATGAACACTGACTGGGGAATTGAAGGTGTGATCGACAAATGTGTAGGTGGTTAGAGGACTGCATGCATAGTGGATAGTTGTTTGAAGCAGTCTATGTTGTAAGGCCTGGCTCACTGCATGAGTACTTGGGTACTGACTAAATGATTAGACTACTGCAAGGAGAGTGCCTGGGTGAATGTATAAGTGGATGGGTTTTGGTAGAATGAATGGATTAGTACATGGTGCTGATTGGGTCACTAGAGGAGCACAAGGGCAGTAGATGTTTAAGCCGTTATGTGTCAGGAAAAAGATGAAATAACCACATGCTTCTGTCACAATGGTTGCAGAAGTGGACACAGACTCAAAATGTGATTCTAGACTAGCAAAACTATTCCCTGGACTTTAGCAGGAGAAACGCACTAGTCTGGGAGGGGTAAGGTGACTGCATACATTCTACACATTTCACTACTGCACTTTAATGTGAATGCCTGACTCATTCTGTGAATGCATAAGCAATCACTGGGTTCTAATACTACTGACATTTGAGAACAGGACAGTTTCCTAAGCACTTATGTGTCTACCAAGACATGAAGTAACCACATTCTTTTCCCACAATGGTTGCAGAAGTGGACACAGACTCAGTGTAATTCTAGACAACCAAAACTATTCCCTGGACTTTAGCAAGAGAAACTCACTAGTCTGGAAGGAGTAACATGACTACGCATATTCTACACATTTCACTACTTCACTGCTAGTGCTGTGAATGCCTGACTCATTCTACGAATGTATAATCAATCACTGGGTTCTAATACTACTAAAATGTCACAACAGGACAGCTTTTTAAGCACTTATGTGTCTGCAAAGATATGAAGTAACCACATGATTCTGCCACAATGGTTGCACAAGTACACACAGACTCACAGTGTGATTCTAAACAAGCAAGACTATTCCCAGGACGTTAGCAGGAGAAACGCACTACTCTGGAAGTGGTAAGGTGACTGCATACATTCTATACATTTCACTACTGCACTGCTAGTATGAATACCTGACTCATTCTGTGAATGCATAAGTAATCACTCAGTTCTAATAGTACTGAAATTTGACAACAGGATGGCTTTTTAAGCACATATGTCTCAGCAAAGACATGAAGTAACCACATGTTTCTGCCACAATGGTTCCACAAGTACACACAGACTCACAGTGTGATTCTAGACAACCATGACTATCCCCTGGACTTTAGCAGGAGAAACACAGCACTCTAATTAAAAACAAAGGCACCACATACAACACCTCACAAATTATTAACTTGCCTTTCAAATTGATTAGTAGATTAATAAGTATCTGATTTTCTTATACAGAAAGTCTGTAGTGCACTGCTCTTACAAAACCAAAAAATTGCAAACTTTCCCTCTCATTCTGCACACAAATACATGTAAATATAAAATCACATTACTTTGCACATTAATTAAAAAGCTAACACATATTTCTATTTGTTACACATTTCAACCCTTTCCAATTGACATAATGTTCAACCCTACCCCCACTCTGCCTAATGCCTGTTACCATAGTAACAGTTCATGGAACACTCAACTGAACACACAGGTCACAAGTTTAGCACACAATGTTGCAAATCCAAACAGCAAGGTATGCAGAAAACAGAGGTATTGACAATGACCTAGCTTTGCCAAATGTAGACATTAAATGGATTGGACAGAGAGGATTAAAGTGGCACCAATTGATGCCATTGGGTAAATCCTTTTTGCATCTCCAACACCCTGACATCATAATTGTGCACTGTAGTGGCAATGACCTGGTAACTTTGACTGAGGTAGGTCTGGAAATGCTTCTGGAAAAAGCCTTTGGAGAATTGATGCCATTTTTCCCCCAAACTGTTTTGTCTATTCTAACATATGCCAAAGACAGAAATGGAACTGGTCCAATCAATTTTGTCCACAGATTGAGAAAGCTAGGAAACATGTCAATAAAGGTGTTTCTGCGTATCTCCAAAATTATAGGATGGGGTCCATTTACTACAACAATCTGCATTTTAATATGGATGGCATCTATAGGAGAGATGGTGTACATTTTACAGATGAGGGTAACAAAGTCTTCCTCCTCAACTTTAGACTCTGCATAGGTACTTACTTATAGGTACCAAAATCTCTCAATAAACACAAGGGCTCTTTTTAGAGCCACCTAAGATCTAAACACATAAGCTTGATGTACATTTAAAGAATATTAATTTTTTTTGTTTGGAGTCACGCACCCAGCGCGTTTTGGAGTCGCGCTCCCAACCCGTTCACACCAAGCGGCCTTAATGGGAGTCGCGCACCCAACTCGTTCACATCAGGCAGCTGTGCTGTTAGTCACGCACCCAACACGTTCACACCAGGGGGCCGTGCTGAGCGCCGCACTGGGTGTGGACTCCTAATTTACTGTAAATTTATTTTTAGCACCAACCACTAATTTCTTTTCTCCCCGGGGACTCCATACCCCGGGGCCTATACGCAACGTTGAGGACAGTTGGGGGAGCCCCAAAGCCCCCACGGTCCAGCTGGCTCCCCACGTCCTTCGGGAGCCGGCACAGCTTATCCACATGGGGAGCTGCTAACATGCAGTTCCCCATGTGGAAAAGCAATCTGGTTTGCATTTTGAAATAGAGAGCAGGTTTCCCTGCTCTCTCTTTCAAAATCCAAACCACAGTTTGCTATGACAGGGCAGGATCCACGATGCTCCCACACTGCCATAGCAAACAGCAGTGTCCTTGGGGTGGGTACCCCGGTACGCTGCAGGAGCCGGCCCTGGGCGGTGGCGGTCCCCAGGGCCCTCAAGAGCTCCAAGAGGGGGCCGCATTGCCCCCTCCCACAATGTTCAAAGCTCCTGGGGTGGTGGTCCCCAGGGCTTGGGGGTGCCTTTGAGCCCCCTCACCCATTCACTACTAAAGCCCCGGGGGTGGCAGTCTCCAGGGCTGGGTGGGGCCTTTGAGCCTCCCACCCATGTATTTTGTAGACCCGAGGGGTGGTGGTCCCTGGGGCTAGGAGGGGCTGTGAGCCCCCGCACATATTTATAAAAGCCCAGGGGGTGGAGGTCCCCGGGGCTGGGGGGCCCCTCTGGGATCCAAATACATTAAATATTTTTGCTCCCGGGATTTTGCCCCCCGGGGGCTAATTATTAAAGAAGCTTGGGAGCCCACGCTTGGTTTTTTATTTACGACAGGATCGAGCAACCTGCGTGGATTTTGCCGTTTAAAAAAATATTTGGATTTGCCCTGGTGGGCCTAGGTGGCCAGGCAGTTGGTGTGGCGAAGAGGTCCTCTTGTGTCCCGAGGACCTCAGGAGACAAGTGGACTTCATCTCCCAAGCAGCAGTGCACCAAGAGGCACATTTGCAGAGTGGTGTAAAAAGGGGGCGTGGCCTCGGACCACCTCTCTACCATCCAGGTCTGTGGCACATATTGGAGGTACCTGGTGGGCTAGTTGGCCCCCAGGGACCCTCAGTATTCAAGAGGAAGGGCTAGTTGGCCCCCAGGGACCCTCAGTATTCAAGAGGAATTAATTCCCCAACTAACAATGTGCCAGGGGGAGCGTTTGCAAAGTGGTGGAGAAAGGGGGGTGTCCTTTGTCTACCTCTCAGCAATCCCACTGCGTGGGTCCTACTGGAAATAAGAGGTAAGCTAGTTGGCCCCTAAAGGACCCCCAGCAGTGAAGGGGCCTTCAATCTCTATCCAAGAGTACGCTAGGGAGCGTGTTTGTAGAGTGGAGGGCAAAGGGGGCATGGACTGTTATGAGTACTTACCAATGCTGCTGTGTGGGACTTACTGGAGGTAATAAGAGGAGAAGTTGGCCCCCAAGGATGTCTTTGCAGGCCAACTACCCCTCTTGTGACCTTCAGTAAGTGCCACACAGTTGGATTGCTAAGACGTCTTCGGAGGCCATGCCCCCCTTTCTCCACCACTCTGCAAATACACCTCCTAGTAGACTACGGGATGGGGGATTAAGTCAAATTTAGTCCTGATGGAGTTTGGGGGCCAAGAAGCCCTCCTCGTTGTTCCTGTAAGCCCTACGCAGCGGAATTCCTGAGTGCTGGTCGGAGGCCCAGCACCCTTTCTCTACCACTCTGCAAACATGACTACTACTTAAAGAAGCATCTTTCTGCACCTCTGACTTAGAGGTAATTCTAATCCCCCTGCCCTAATATGTACTA
>NW_028245801.1:120000-165978 GCF_964263255.1 Lissotriton vulgaris | reverse complement strand
TTGTTAGACCTGACATCCTTGGCGTGGTTATTCCCCCATCTTTTTGCCTCCGACTCATGTATTTTTGATGCTGTGCTGGATTTCGTTTTTGCTGGTTTAGATGCTTTGGACACTCTGCCACTGCTGATCAGTGCCAGAGTGTAAGTGCTCCCTCTGTAAATGGTCATATTGATTGGGTATACCTGATTGGCATATTTGTATCACCATGAAGTCCCTAGTAAAGTGCACTGTGTGTGCCAGGGCTGGTGATGACAGATGCTACTAGTGGGCCTGCAGCGCAGATTGCGCCGCTCACATAAGTAGCCCTAAAATGGTGTCTCAGGCCTGCCAGCGCTGTTGCGTGTTTATCTAGGTTCCTGATCGATACTGCGACCTTATGCCCCTATTCGGCTATAAATCCATTTATTCCCTATATTGGCATAACCGTTCAAGTGCGATATTCAGAAAAGTCATCTCTGGCCTCACACGAACAGAGCCACATTCCAGAATAGTTCTCTGCCACTTCCTTTGCAACCAATTAGTGCAATGACAGAGCAGAAGTCACTATCTGATATTCCTAGATTAACACTCCGAGTTCTTCAACAAGATAAAAACTCAGCAAACCTGGAAATCCCCGCTTGCTGTGTTTTGATTAGTAATGGAACTCTAATGAGCAACTGATAGCTATCACTTCCTAGTGACCTCTTTAATTGACGTCTTATGTCCAGCAAACTTGCGTCAAACCCGGCACCTGTCGGGTATAAATATTACCAACGTTGCCTTAAGCAATTGCTGTCGTGCACCCTGTTGTGCATCCCATTGCTGTTGTATGCTGCATGCAGTACGCTGCTGCTGTCCCCTTGGTGGTGAAGCTACTGATACCATTATCGCTGCTAAAGCGCGAACGATGGTGTGGTAAGCTTAGGAGCTGAACAGCCGTCCCTCTGCGAAGAGCCCAGCAGATTCCAGCTGCCGCGGACGCTGTCCCCCGCCTCCTCCTCCCGACGCGCTGAGAAGAGAGCCGCTGCCTTTCTCCTGCAGAGAAATCCAGCTCCAGCGTTTCCGGTCTGCCCTCGCGGGTGACTGGGATATTGAGTGCCCCCTGAAGGAAATACCAGACTTCCATCATTCTATTCAGAGGTATGGTGTTGACTAAACCCTTAGACGAGAATTCTTGAAGCAAACCTTGGCAAAACCAACTTAACTTAAAGCTACTTACTTACTCCCCTTCCACGTGTTAGGCTTAGGTCAGGCACACTGGGGTAGGCGTAGTTAGAAGCACCAGTTGAGTATTTTAGCCTAATGTATATATGACTGTATATATGTTTTATTACTTTTAAACCATTGTATGGCTAAGAAACCATATCGATGCTTTTACAGTATTATTTCGCAATCCTTATCTTACTGTACGTACTTTTTATAATAACAAGTCTTGCAATTGTGGCAATACATTTCTCTTGTACGAGAAGAAAGACTGTTCAATAAATGTTAACCCTTTATTGACAAACGCCCGTCTCTCTATTCTCTACATAACGTGAAAGTAAACTGCACTAATCTGACTGAGTGAAATACCTGTCTATTGTTTCACACGACCTTAGAGATTGACTCTTGATCTGAGGAGCAAAGTTGTCATGTTGCACGGTTGTTGGAAAGCTGAATCCCTTCTTGTCTGTGCCAGGGAAGCTGATCACTTCCTATGCAGAGAAGAAAGTTTCCACTGACCTCTGAGCTAGTTGGTAACACACCCAATTAAGTTTAGCATAGTCAGTGGAGGCCTGGAATATCCGCAGTTCCACGTCGATACTACTGTTTATGTTATTCCAATGCGCAGGGCCTAGTGGGAAACTAGGAACTACACTACATGGCGCCAAAACGTTTGGTAAGGCGATAAACTAACGCAAGACGTTAGAGTAACTCAGTCGTGCATATTTCACACAGACCCCTTTCTCCCGTAAATACTCCAATAGACGTCTGGAGTGGGTGAAAGGTTAAAATCCGCCCGAACTCAGTAGGAAGAGATTCCTATGTAAAGCTCTGGTTTATTCAACGTTGAAGGATACAGTGTTCCAAAATATTGTGCACCTAATCTTTGTCTCCTTGGAGACCAACTCAGCAAAGCCTGCATTTATAAAAAATGACAGACAGTGAAGAAGAAAGGGAAACAGTTAGACTGGCATCCCTACTAATAGAGGAGGACTCGAGTCTCCTACAGACAGACCCGGATGCTATTATCTATTTCTATTTTTTCTATTTAGGGGGTTTTGTAAAGCGCATGGTGACGCAACAACGGCGTGTCCCCGCGCTGAGGAGCTACTTTATTACTGGACCATACAAAAACGGCACACCTACTAGGCGAATAGAGCAGTTTTGAGCTTAGCTCTAAAAATTGACTCAGATGGCTCTAGTTGTAACGCCATGGGCAGCTTGTTCCATCTAGCGGCTGCAAGGCATCTAAAAGATCTTCCCCCCCATCCGTGCTCTGGATACCTTAGGGACAACCAGGAGTCCAGAGCCGGAAGATCTCAGAGAACGGGGAGGCTCATAAGGTGTCAAGAGTCCTTGTAGAGGGAGAGGGGATCTCCCATTAATGATCCGATGGCACGTACAAAGTGCTTTAAATTCTACCCTGCTTCTGACCGGGAGCCAGTGCAAGGACCGGAGAGCCGCTGCAGAAGCAGCTCTTCTGGGTAATCTAAGCACCAATCGTGCAGCAATCGTGCATCCCGGTCCACTTAAGAAAATCTATAACTTTAAAACTTATAGAGAACGGACTGACACCGCAAGGTGGTACAGTAATTTTCGTGATAGAGGCTCACGAATATCGGCAGACAGAGGTATTCTATTCATGGATAAACTTTCCAGCGGCAAACGCTACAACAAAAGAGTTTCACTATTACAAAATAGAGGAACCTCCGGAAGAGTACGCTCCTTTCGAGGAGATTGAAATTCCACTTAAATTTCAAGAGCACCTGCTCTGGTTTAATGGCGCCCTAAAACACAAAGATCACATAACTAGGCTCGGTCCACTAGGTAGACCAGGAGCAACGTGGTCGGTTCTAGCCAGCTACACACCACATCCTGACATTGTAAAAATGTCAAAGGAAGAGCTGTTAGTACAGCTAAAAACATTAATAAAAATACATAGGCAATTAGTCCAATATGTAATGCGGACTGCAACAGTCCAGCCAGCTGTTAATGTACCACAGCTGATCCCTCATCAGGGGAACACTAATAAAATTACACCACAGAACATACAGTCATGTCTTGGTAAAACACCCGTAAAACGGGAACAAATTCCTTTCTGGTTAGCACAGAAAATCACTCAAATAGAGGCAGTATTTCCTGATACTACCCCTATAGAGAAACACAGAATCTTGACCATCTGCCTTCCTATGGGAATCGCACCACATGTGGAGGACTGCGACACTTGGGGTACAGTCTTTGCTTCCATTTACACAAAAACACACGGTGTTCCGTCTATGGCGGTAATACCAGAAGTGCTAAAACAGATTCAAAATGAATTCGGTCCAGAGCCCGCTTTAAATCTAGGTATGAAATTACTGAAAGACTTCAAGCAGGTCTGGGCTATATTATTAGCCAATATAAAAGGAGAAGCAGCATCTGTGGCGATCCGCCAGAAGTTGAAGGAAACAGTTATAGAATATCCTGTTGAGCTTGCAAAAATCATAGAAAAATGCTATGAAGAATTGGGTAGAGACAGCTTGGGTGGGAAACCAGTAAAGCCCCAACTGCTCGAAAATCCTGAAAAATTATTTATTAAAAATAATTTAAACACTCCTAAAAAGAGCTGGGATGGAAATAAACAATCCACTCCCAAGGAAAAAGTTTTCCAGTCCAGAGGAAGGTCTCCTCGACGGAGGGAAAGAACTCCGACTCGAGAACACCAGTCTCCCCAGAGGGAGCCCTCTGAGAAAAGATATAACCTTAGAAATAGGGATAATCTGAAAAAACCTGATAGATATCAAAGTATTGATACACGTCCCTCTCGATATTTTCCACAGAATTCGGAAAGAAGAGGACGGTCAGACCCAGGAGAGCACACCAAGTCCAAAGACAAGGAACCTGCTCAAAATAAGAAATCTCAATTTCCTAAAAAAAAAAAAAAGGTAGCCAGTATTAGAGTAATCAACCATGCCGAGAATACTGAGGACACAGTTGAAAAACGGGGAGTGGGCATTGACAATGTTGGACAGTGCAGCAGAAATCAGTATAGCGCGCAAGATCTTGATGAGTCATCTGGAGACAGTGGATACGAATGAATTCATTCAGGTTGAAACTGCCGACACCAGACTTAGCGAGCCCCATAAGATATACGAAATAACATTGCGTATAGAGGGTGATAAGACTAGGAAAATAAAGGGTCTATTTTGGGATAAACTCTCAAAAGGCTATGATATTCTGTTAGCTGAAAAAGATTGGCCCCCGGAGTTTGTCAGGGAGTGCCCTCGTGGCGAAGAAGTGATTATGCCTGCTGTTAGACCTGTCTGACTTTTTGGCGAAGTCCCTCCTAATTTTTATTTATTTTGTCCCCTTTTTGCCCCTCATACCCTTATTAATTTTTGTGTCTACTGGATTTTTATAGGTGTTGGCCAGGGGGATAGGTGTTCCCTCTCCCCCTCATAGTTTTTACCTCAGGTCCAGAGGCCTGTTCTGACAGGAAAGTTGGCACCACCTAAAATGGTGGCCACCAACTGCCCCAACTGTCACCAACAGAACCTGGCCATAGACCAACATAGGGCATTCCAGAACCTTCTGGTCCATTCTGGACCACTGAAGGGCAGCCTATATAAGGCGGAATGCGGGGCAGCCATTTTGTCTACCTGTGGAAGTCAGCTGGAGGACAGGTGGTGGCTAAGGGTGGGAGAAGGTTGGACTTTGGATTGACCTCCTGAACTTGGAAGCTGTCTATTTGGCCCAGCCCACAACTCCCCTGTTGGTTACTTGTCCTGGCCCCGCTGTAGGAAGTTACTGGAGACCCTGGGCGCCTAGCTAGCCCTTGTCTAAAATCATACAGGGACAGCTTTAGGAGAAGGAGACTGCAGCGCTGTGGTGTGCAGTCCTCTGCCCAGCATACAGAGTCCAGGGATTGTCAAATTGTCCTGGACTGTCCCCTATCGTGGAAACCCCTGAAGCGTTAACCCTCACCTGCTGTGGTGGAGCGCCACTGAGGAGGATAGCAGAAGCCAGGAGGAACCGGGCTGCCCTGCCTTTCCACCTCCCAGTCTGGTGCAGGGCGAGCGGCGCTGTACTGGTGTCGTCATCGTGTGTCCCAAGGTGAGGAGCAGGGAGCCGCCTTGCGAGGGAGCCAGCGTGTGGAAGTTGAGGAGCGGAACCGGAGAGCTGTCAGGCCGGTCTGTTTATTACTGGCGCGAGGCAAGTGGCGCCGTAACTGACGAGAGCTTGGAGCTGCGGAGCGGAGGAATCCCCGGACTGTTTCCGGGTAGGCGGAGTGAGGAAGAGGCGTCCCCTGTCTTGCGCGATCACTGAAGGAGAGACGCTCTCTCTTCGCGCATGCCCACTGGAGCCGCTGGGCGTGGTGAGGAAGAGGCCGGCGGTGGAGGCGGGAGTGTCCCGGCGCTTGCTTGCGCAGTACCGCTCGAGTGAGGGAAACCCTCGAGAACGCGAGCGAGGAGCGGGACACCAGCATTGGAGTCGTCCCGGATTACGAGAATCAAAGGATCTCCCCACGCCAGGGCAGTGTCTTTAGAGCGGGGGCTGTTGTAGTGGAAGTTTCCCCACGCCAGCGCCGAGTCAGCAGTGCGCTGGGCGTGGAGTGTGGAGATCGGCGTTTTGGACCCAAAAAGAGCCCCAGAACAACAGCGACGCGTGGAGACTGGGAAAACATCGTCTCCACGCTACAGTAAGGAGAAGTGGGGGTATATACTCTAGACTGTGCCTCCAGTAGTGTATAGGAGAGGGGAGGGAGGCCTGCTGAAGAGAAAAAGGGTTACCTGCCATCTTAGTAAGTTCAACTGTGGTTGAGGTGGTTATAACTACCAATCTGGAATACTGGAGTCTGGTCCAGAGTAAAGTGCTGGTATTAACTCTGTGAAGAGTCATAGGGAGCTATCATATAACAGGTTAAACAAGCACAGTGCTTAGAGAAGTATACTGTTAATCCTGCTGAATGTGGATCTGATATAATTGGAAGTGTCATTCTTGATTATCTGATAACTGAAATGCACCTTGGAAACTCTAGTGATAAATTGTTTAGTAGCTTCTAAAGTAATTATTGATTCTAAGGTACAGTTTATCCGAATGTAAAAGTGTGTTAAGAATTCAGAAGATACAGTGACTGCTAGTAATTTAAAAAGTGATTATTTGCTAATGATTTAAGACGTGTAATTGCTAACCCTGAAAGTGATCTAAACTGATTTGAATTATTTATATGTGAGTTACTGACGTGACAACACAGAGCATATTATTTTTATATAAAGCAACACGTATTTTCATATAAATTTTGGGTGTAGTGTTTTTCTTTTTGAGTGCTATTGCGTGAAATTACTTTTGGGTGGTCTGCAACCTTTACACTGTGCCTCTGTATGTTAGTCTTGCCCTAGGCCAGGCTACCTAATTCCAACACCTGCCTTCTCGAATCACATTCCGATTCACAAAAAATATACATATGCAAGGAAATGGGCAGTAGCCCAGGCACCTGCATTGTATAAAAATCATGTAGGATGGGATGAGGACTCTCCTCCTCACAAAATCCAGTTAAAAAGTGAACCAACTGCCCAACGGCAGTATCCCATAAAGCAAGAAGCTAAAAAACAAGTCAGGGAGATCTTAGATCAACTTGAATACCAGGGGGTGATTGAAACATGCACCTCTCAAATGAACAATCCTTTGTTTCCTGTCTCCAAGCCAGACAATTCATATCGTCTAGTTTTGGACTACAGACACCTTAATACATGTTGCAAAACTTTTGCAGTACAAAACTCGCCTAGTGCAGCCCTAATGAATAACATAGTTAGGAAAAAATATAAAACGACATTAGACATATCTAATGGTTTCTTTTGTCAAAACATTGCACCAGAAAGCAGATATTTGACCGCTTTCTCAGCATTTGGGTCACAGAAAAAATTCTGTCGACTCCCACAGGGGTTCAAGAACAGCCCAGGACTATTCTCAGCTAGAGTAACAGAGTTACTACAAATATATGATGATGAGGCATTATCTTACGTAGATGATATCTATCTCACAGACGACGACTTGGATACTCACTTGAAAAGAGTGAACACCATTATACTTGGGTTCGCAGCAGAGGGTTACAAATTCAACTTTAAAAAGTCCCGAATTGCCCATCTGACTACTATTCTTAGGGTACGAATTATCAAGTGAAGGGAAAAGCCTAGCGGACAACTTCATAGAGAAGTGCGCTGTACTCCAAGCTCCAATAACGCTGAAGAATTTACAATCCATACTAGGTTTTCTGAATTTCGGAAGAACTTACATTCTAAATTACGCAGAGAGGGTTAAACCTCTCTACGAACTAATTAAACCTGATTTTAAACAAATCAATTGGACTCAAAAACACACAGAAATTTTGAGATCACTGCAAACAGACATGTTAGCAAAAACAAAATTAGATACACGTGACAACACACGTGATCTTGTAATCAGAGTCATCCCAGGAAGATGCGGATTCACGTACCTAAACCTCTAATGAGGGAGAAAAGGTACCCATTTCAATTAAATCTCACTTGTACACACAAGCAGAAAAAACATTCAGTCACACAGAAAGAACTGTGAAAGCAGTGCAAATTGCATTAGCAAATGAACGAGAACTAGCACACGGCAAACGGATTAATATCCTCACAGCGGAATCCGCCTTCGAGGCGCTATTCAGCCCAGTAAACTTGCCTACAGTGTCACTGGATCCGAAATGGATACAGTATGTAGATTCTCTAGGAGCGGAAGATGTGAAATACTATTTCGCCCCGCAATTCGAAGAACTGAATGATTTAGAATATGAAGATGAATATCCTCTGCCAGTCGAAGTTCTGCCTCTTCCACAATACGCCTGTATAATCTATACAGATAGATTTGTACAGCATTTCAACGTAGAGAGCAAATCCTACAATGCAGCATGTGCGATTATAAAAGGTCGTTGGCTGTGCGGTAAATTCAGACCGAAAGTAACGAAAACTGAATCTGTAAGAAACTGTTCGGTTCAGAGAACTGAAATCAGATCTTTAAAGATGGCGCTCGAAAATGCAGAACGTGAATTCCCGACACTTATCGTGTGCGATTCTCATTTTTGCGTCAACTCTTACAATAACAAACTGCAGAGCTGGATTGAAAACGATTTCAAAGATGACACAGGTGCCACAATAAAGCATAAATTGCTCTGGAAACAGGTAGCTCTTTTACACAAAGAACTACAAAAGACTCACGTGATTCACGCACAGAGTCTTCGACGTGATGGCGTTCACGTTGCAGGGAATTCATTGGCTAATACAGCCACAGCGGAAGCAACTAAACCGGCTTCCGTAGCCACAAAAAAGCGTACAGACAAATACATAGACGGGGAAACCATGCTGGCAGTAAAAACAACCGTAAAAGGCGACTGTGCAGCACTACCCGTGAACTATCCACTCAATTATGCATACGTAATCGATGCAAACTCCGTTCCTTTTGCTCGAATCCCTGGAGTGGGGGACAGAGTAATTCCAAACATGAACAGGAGAATATTTTTAATAGCAGACGCACATATGGGTTTGGGTCCTAGGCACAGAGAGATCAAGGAATCACTGACTGAATTACAATCAGTATACTGGTGGCCGGGAATGAGTGTAGAACACCAAATATATGCAAACAACTGTGAAAACTGCAATAGGGATCGCAGTAGTGAACCATGCTACCGGCTACCGATCAGAAAAAGCGTAACGCTGCCTACACCCCATCCTGCGTCCTATTAATAGTTAAGGCTAAACACACTTAAAAAATGAGGCTCCCAGCGCTCGGCTGACACTAGAACGGTTATAAAAGATTTGCGAGTCTTTATCGGCACATACGCAATTACCACGTTCCATTCTGACCAGGGTCCTGCTTTCAACTCTCGAGCTTATAAGGAGGCCATGGCTAGCATGGGAATTGGGTTGCGATATTCTTGTCCGTCGCACCCCGAAGGGAATAGTGTGGTAGAAAGAAAAAACCGTGACATAAAGCAATCTATAACAGCGAAGGTATTAGGTTCAGGCGCTGGGTGGGTCAAACATTTAATAAGTGTCCAGACTAGTCTTAATAACATGCCAAGAAATTCTCTAAAAGGTTTCAGCCCATACGAACTATTGTTCGGAATTAGAATGCGTATTCAGGACCTCGATAGTCAGATGTCAGTAGTACAAGAAGAAACAGCGCACTTTGATGTAAAGGATCGTTTGGCTGTTTTACAGGAACTGAATGAAACAAGAAAATCCTTAAGCAACATAAAGTTAAAGCAACAGCCAGATACCACTGACGAGGCACCACAAGCAACAGCCCCAGCAAGGCCTGTCTGGATTCCAAAGATTGGGGATCTAGTCAGAGAAAAGATCGCGGTTAAGAAGGAATTTGGGCCTTCTTACAGAAAAGCAGTACCTCTCTTGGCAGTCACCGGAACAAGATCAGTTGTGCTACCGCCCCTTGCTGGTAAGAAAGAGAACAGAGTCGTGTCCATTGACCTGGTAAAACCACAAGCATGTGGCCTATAATCAACAGTAGGCCCAGTGGACTCCCAAGAAACAACAGAATACCCAAACTTGCAACAATCCAAGAGGTTCAAACTGAAAGACTAATCACATTCGATCAGCCTGCAGTACACGGTGAAGGACTATGCAATAATGCCATGGAACTCGTGCCTCTTGAAACACAGATTGAAACAGTTCGTCAAGAAACAACACCAGTCTACACTAATGTGGCATCAGAAAATGCTACCGAAAGACAGATTGAAAGAACAATCCCATCAATTGACAGAACTGCCTCTGGTTATTTCATCAACTTCGACAACTTCTCTGAAGATCAAGACGACCCCGAAGTGATGCCAGAAACAAAAAAGACTTTTAAAGAAAAAGCAACGGAACTCTTTCATCAACTGAAGGAAATCTACCTTATTTCCCCTTGGTTAGAGTTCTGGTTCGGTCTAGGTGTATTTTTCCTCCTGCTTTGGCTCATTATGGTCCTTTGTTTGGGAAAATTCATTGAGGGAAAATACAGTACAATGGACACAGCAAGTCAGAACATCAACCTAGTCCTGAAACCACACAGATCATCCCACGTGAAGAAAAGAGAACTGTCAACAGTAAATGTCACAGCAATTCCAATACCTGGTGGGGTAGTATGGGAGAGAACAGACTATGAGATATATGGTCCGGTCGAAATCCTGAAGTATCCTCATCAACTGAAGGTTTCCTTGAGTGACTTTGTAACGCCTAGTACATTCTCTGATGATTGGGACTTTAACAGTATTAATGACATGATGTCTGATTTAGTAATGTCAGCTAGATTCACAGATCATGATTATTTACAAGGTTCATCTAGTTATGAGCAGTTATTCTGCTACACACACTATGGTGATCACTATTTGCATAAATCTGCACAGCCTAGAAATGTTTTTATGTATAATCAATGGGAACATTGTGCTACACCACCTAAAAGCAGTTCTAAAGCATTTTTTGAGAAATTCAAGTACTTCTCAGGGTTTAACACCAGTGATGCAGAAACATTTTATTATAAACTGTTAGATAAAACAGGAATGAAAACAATGCTGACAAATTCTAAATTGATATATTCAGAAGCATTTTATGAAAAAATGATGACATTTGGTTTTGATTATTGGAAAAATAACATTGAAACAAAAACAATTTGGGGTACAAAAGATTGGCAGGTACAGGGCATTGAAGCACTATTCAGAACCTGCATGATACCAGAACAAATGTTGTTTTTAAATGACACAATACACCAAACATCCTGTCTTGGCCTAGCTAAGATCAAAGACCTTAAAACACCGTCTATACCAAAGCCAATACCTGAGAATACAACTACAGATATTGAGTTAGACGTGTCGCAAATTTTACATTTTAACAGAACACATCCTGATTGGAAAAAGTGGTTAATCTGGCCTATTGACACAAACAACTGTCAAGATAGATTCCTGAACAAAACACAGGGGTTAAAAATGACCAGACTAGACCCGAGATACTCCCAGAGACAACATCCAGGGATAATAACAACATACAGTGTAGGGAAACTCTGCCTTGAATGGCTAACATCATCCACACTGGCTGAAATTAAGCAACACTTGTCTTTACTAAAAGATGGTGCTGATTTGCGCGATTTCATTCTTGGACCATGCAAACAGCGTCAAAAGCGTTTCATAGCGACCAGTATCTATGCTGCTTACAACGAGGCTTGGAAAGTCAAACAAATTGAAACAGCTGAAAAAATACGAGAAATTGATCGTATTAATTTGGAGAAATCACTTTCTGTAGTAGACAATGGGTTAATGACTCTGTCTTCCAGAATATATTCGTTGGACAATATTGTATCATCTGCCTTTGATGTGATAGACAGAGACTTGCTAATGTTACAACATGGCCAGTCGCAATTACGTTCTATTATAGAATTAGGCTGGACGCTGCAAAATCTTCGTTCAGGCTATGTGCCTTGGCGTTTAATCAACACAACGTCATTATTTTCCATTTTTAACCTTACTGATAAACAGATCAGTTTGGCACAGAAAGGAGCAGACTATACAATCCTGAGCATCGAAAAACTTGAGAGATTACCATTGACAATGTCAGAGAGTCCTGTCATTGAATGGATAATACACGGAATTATCACAATTCCGATAACAACTTTCCGATTTAAAAAGTGCCTTGAGTACATACCTGCTGGCCAGTATGAACGATTGGGTAAAGGTTATGTAAAATCAGAATGGAAATTACCATACACACATTCTTGCTATAGTGACAGCGACAAAAATGTATTTCTTAGTGGTGACAATTGTAAACATTCACTAAGCGGTATACTTTTGTGTCAGGGTATTAATTTACACGGAGCATGTGATGGAAATTCTAACAACCTTTCATGCCACCAGCTAGTCACACCTGCAACTCAGATAGAGCCCTTCTTTATGCAACTCGCAAACGGGAGTTACATTCACAGATGTTGTGGCCTTGTGCCAGGGAAAAGTTATCTAGTAAGCGTAACATCCATGGTCAAATGCTGTATGCAGGCATTGTTCCCGAGTGGGCCTGCAGACACAGTGACTCCCATCTGGCCTCGTCTGAATCTCTATTCTATACGAATTGATACTTTAAGCAAAATTAAATCTGTACTTTTACAGACAACAGTGCCTATAACGTCATCGAAAGAGACATATGATCTTCTAGTTGCAAGGACAGCTACTGAAGTTCATGAACTTTTATCAACAAATTGCCCCGTGCATTTCGTACAAATGCTAAGCCAACTCCTTAACATGTCTAGTGCCACAAGCATCCCAGGCATATTTAAGACAGTCTTTACGGGACTGCTAACACCTTTTCAGGCAATTTTGGGAATCGTTCCTAGTTTTGTACACTCTGTTTTTGGCGGCATACCATTATTTTTGGGACTTGTAGCAGGGATTTTATTTTTGACCCTCCTGCTTCGTTATGGCAAGCCTCAGCTCAGACATAGCTCCCATGGGAATGGAAGAGACAATCCTAGCGATGCGCTACCGGGACAGGATAACTAACGTCCTTGGATTGGCCAGGCTGAGAGATCTAAACATGACCTGGTTCCTTTCATTCAGACCTATATGGCAAAATTGCATCTTACCTGTGCTACCGTGTATGCTTTGCGGTGATGAATGCGTGTTGGACATCTGTCTTTCACTTCCATCAGCAGTACCAATGGACGTCGATACTTTGCTCAGTCCAATAACGGCTCACGCATTGTGTTGTCCCCAGCGGCTACCAATCCTGATGACGGCATTTGTGGAGACTCCTGTGCTACAACCAAGTGGTAACAGTGGAGCGAGTGACAAAAGCAACATCATCCAGGTACAACGAGCTGTGAGCATTGCTGCTCCTGACTACGATGACAGCAATCATTCTCACGCCTGCCAAGTACAGCGCTATCTAATTTGGTTGAACTATCACCTGATTTTGTCGACCAATTCTTTGAGAGCCTGTCTGATATGATGTTCTCACCCGAACAGAAACAATAACTTTGGAGAAGCTTTCCGACACACAGCGTTCCCATGAACTCTGAATTCGGCCTTCAGTTTTGAACAACAAAAACTGCTGAAAGCGTTGGAACTCTATTTCCCCGTTCAAGCATTAATTCTTTTGAATTGGACATTTTTTAATATTCACCCTTTTTTGGCACGAACAATTCTTTGCTTAACGTAAAAACTATTCTTAGAGAACAGAAGCTTCACACTTCTATTTCTACACACATCTAGAGACATAACAAACTTACATCAGCCTCTAGCACATTTATTGCAATGCATTTATATGTGATGATTTATCTCGCCCTTCTTCTGTTACAGAGATACTTCATGTGTAATTCTTTTTGCATAATCGTTCATTTAATTTCATATGCAATAATTTTTGAATGATTCTATGCTTCAAAAAACGTACAGTACCTAAATTTCACGTATTACAATATACGCCTATTTCGAATGCATTTATGTATTTTGGGGTGGGCAATGTTACACATGCATCTAATTGCTCTAGTTTTAGTAATTTGATGGACATGAAAACGTGGAGTGGGTGTTGCGTGTTTATCTAGGTTCCTGATCGATACTGCGACCTTATGCCCCTATTCGGCTATAAATCCATTTATTCCCTATATTGGCATAACCGTTCAAGTGCGATATTCAGAAAAGTCATCTCTGGCCTCACACGAACAGAGCCACATTCCAGAATAGTTCTCTGCCACTTCCTTTGCAACCAATTAGTGCAATGACAGAGCAGAAGTCACTATCTGATATTCCTAGATTAACACTCCGAGTTCTTCAACAAGATAAAAACTCAGCAAACCTGGAAATCCCCGCTTGCTGTGTTTTGATTAGTAATGGAACTCTAACGAGCAACTGATGGCTATCACTTCCTAGTGACATCTTTAATTGACGTCTTATGTCCAGCAAACTTGCGTCAAACCCGGCACCTGTCAGGTATAAATATTACCAACGTTGCCTTAAGCAATTGCTGTCGTGCACCCTGTTGTGCATCCCATTGCTGTTGTATGCTGCATGCAGTACGCTGCTGCTGTCCCCTTGGTGGTGAAGCTACTGATACCATTATCGCTGCTAAAGCGCGAACGGTGGTGTGGTAAGCTTAGGAGCTGAACAGCCGTCCCTCTGCGAAGAGCCCAGCAGATTCCAGCTGCCGCGGACGCTGTCCCCCGCCTCCTCCTCCCGACGCGCTGAGAAGAGAGCCGCTGCCTTTCTCCTACAGAGAAATCCAGCTCCAGCGTTTCCGGTCTGCCCTCGCGGGTGACTGGGATATTGAGTGCCCCCTGAAGGAAATACCAGACTTCCATCATTCTATTCAGAGGTATGGTGTTGACTAAACCCTTAGACGAGAATTCTTGAAGCAAACCTTGGCAAAACCAACTTAACTTAAAGCTACTTACTTACTCCCCTTCCACGTGTTAGGCTTAGGTCAGGCACACTGGGGTAGGCGTAGTTAGAAGCACCAGTTGAGTATTTTAGCCTAATGTATATATGACTGTATATATGTTTTATTACTTTTAAACCATTGTATGGCTAAGAAACCATATCAATGCTTTTACAGTATTATTTCGCAATCCTTATCTTACTGTACGTACTTTTTATGATAACAAGTCTTGCAATTGTGGCAATACATTTCTCTTGTACGAGAAGAAAGACTGTTCAATAAATGTTAACCCTTTATTGACAAACGCCCGTCTCTCTATTCTCTACATAACGTGAAAGTAAACTGCACTAATCTGACTGAGTGAAATACCTGTCTATTGTTTCACACGACCTTAGAGATTGACTCTTGATCTGAGGAGCAAAGTTGTCATGTTGCACGGTTGTTGGAAAGCTGAATCCCTTCTTGTCTGTGCCAGGGAAGCTGATCACTTCCTATGCAGAGAAGAAAGTTTCCAGTGACCTCTGAGCTAGTTGGTAACACACCCAATTAAGTTTAGCATAGTCAGTGGAGGCCTGGAATATCCGCAGTTCCACGTCGATACTACTGTTTATGTTATTCCAATGTGCAGGGCCTAGTGGGAAACTAGGAACTACACTACAGCGCAGGGCCTGTGTGCAGTCAGTGGACTGCCATGTCCGCCTGGCCAGTGTCCCCACTGGCTGGGCCTAACCCTTCCCTGTCTGTACACATCAGCCACCCCTACGGAAGGCTCAAGGTACCCCCCTGGGCAGGGTGCAGTGTATGGATAAGGTAGAGCATGTACTAGTGCAGGTAACATGCTCTGGCAGTGAGCAGCAGCCATTTTGTGTGCTCACTGCTGTAAGGCTGTCTTGCTCCATAGAGTAACATGGGGGAGGCTGGTCCCATTGGATCCCAGCCTATCTTCCCATAGGAACAAGATGGAACATAAGTGATTGATATCCCTGAACTCAGAATTTAATAACACATCTCTTAGGAAAGGTTGTTTTTGATTTCTGTGTTTGAGAATAGTACTTTTAGAAAGTGGCTGTTCTCTTGTCTAACCTTTCAGTGTGCCTGGGACTGGTTGTGGATTGACTGTCTGGGTTGAGGATGACAGGGGCTGCAGAGCCTCCAAGGGGTTATCTGAAGCCAGCCCGTGGATGAAAGGCAGCATCTGCTGCCAGGGAAGTGGGAGGAGATTGTATCTGATAGTGCAGGGCTGTGCCTGCCTGACCACCCTGCTAGCTCCCCCTCCTGCTGGCCAACTGTCACTTCTGACCCTGATACTGACAGGCAGAAGGAAACCAGAAACACCCCAGTGCTCCAGCAACCCCAGAACTGGTTTAGACCGGGCTCAGGGCCCACTTGCACAAAGACTTCAAAGGACTTCAAAGACTTTTTGGGGTATAAGAGAAGGACCCCTGACTACAGATTTTTAGATTCTACAATCAAGAGGAACCTCTGCCAGAAGAAGGACTGCTGAAGGAGCTGATGGAAGATTGCCTTGCTGTGTGCTTTAAGGGCTGACCTATCCTGCTATCCAACTGAAGGAGAGGAGAAGAAAGGGACTTTGCTGTGTGCTGTGACCCTGCCTGCTTGAAACTGCCAAGACATTGCTGTGTGCTGTGTCTTTACTGAATCTCCAAGGGCCTGAGAAGAGCTGGCCTCCTGTTTGGAACCCAGAGCTAAAAGGTTCCCAAGCTTTGCAAAGAACTGCTGAGGAGATCGTGTGGTGTTCTGCCCCAACGCGTGTTTCTAATTGCCAGCTGTGAGGAGCGATCGCTGTGCTCATCGGCACAGATTTAGGGGTGAAACGAGGCCCGTGGTGTTTCCCTGAGCCCAGGATCCCCCCTGTTGATCTGCTGGTTAGAAACGGTCTAACCGCGACCTGTGGCCCCGAAAATCTATTGCCGCCAAATCACCATCGCGGCCTGGGGCCAGAAACACCCTCTAAAGTGGCCGTTCGTGACCAGGAGCTGCGGTAGCGAAGATCGAAGCCGCCACGCTCCTATTGGCCCAACGAGACGAGCCCCTCCAGTAACGCCGCGCTGGGATTGGCCCAGCGCCGCTGCGTCATCGCCGAGGCCGCGCACTGATTGGCTGCCGGCTCAGCATCATCCAGGGGCTGGTCCCGGGAACCGCGCTGTCATTGGCTGACTCCCGGGCGTGTGTGGAGGCTTGCTGTGAACGCCGCGACCGGATTGATCCTCGGCGTCATCCTTTGTGGGAAGCTGCGTGTCAGTAACGGAGCCGAGGGATTGCCGCGATCACCTCCGGGACCGGGGAAGACTGACCTGACCTCGCCGAGGGAATCTAGAGCGTCCCGCACCCCTGGCCAGCCGTCCCCCCACAAGGTGAGCAGCACCACCTCTCCCGCCGCTCGTTGGATTGTCGAGAGCGGGCGGGAGAGGAAAGGGGACCGGCCGGGGCGGGGACGCGTGCGATCTGCACGGCTCGGTGCGCCTGAGGCACAGGAAGGAGCAAGGCTGCACCTGGGGAAAGAAAGAGTCCCCGGGCCTTGCTGAGAAGCGCATTTGCTTTATATCTAACAACAGTGGTCCTATGCATAAGTAGGAATAACTCAAGATAAATATAGACACAATGGAACTATATTGGTAGGTGTGATTTGTCCAGCCGGACAGTGATCACAACATTTTTTTCTATTCAGCAATTTCAACAGAACAATTATCTTACATTCACAAAGAGTGAGACACAAGCCTGTGCCTTCACGCTAACAAATTGGCAAGATTGAAGGATAGTGAAAGGCAAAGAAAGGAAGTAGTTTAGGCAAAAAGTGAGCGATTTCTGAGTAATGAAAGGATAACAGAAATTCAGTTACACCATTTGTCGCATATCTCATTCAATATACATTTGCATATATGGTGTGACAAGAGGTCGACGACGTTTCGATTCCATAACCACAATACAAGACGCGCCTGAAGCCCACAAGTAAGAGTACACGTGGGCAGTGTTTGGAATACTCGTTTTGAAGAGCCGAATTGATAAAACGCAAAGCATTATTTGTAATTACTGATTAAAGAGACTTGAGACATTTTTCATAAGAGCTTCCTAACAATTTAACTACAACCATTAAGAAGAAGTGCAACATTTTTATACTGAAGTAATTATCGTGCAACTGCTTGATTTACCTTGCTGATACTAGATAAAGCTATATATTTTTATAAAATATACTTACCTGTGTGGTCTCAGTTTGTGGTGGATTGGGGATTATTGTTGTGTTGAGTGCAATTATTATACACATTGCCTTGGGGATAAGCCTGCCTGCTCGCGCCAAGCTACCTAGAGGGAGAGCGGAGGTCATCTACTGTGTGTATTCCTTCACCCTGACTAGAAGCAAGGGTCCCTACTTGGTCTAAGGTACTTACCTCTGCCAACTAGAGACCCCCAGATCTAACAATAATCATGCGGAAACTGCTGAAGCTGTACACCCACATAATTCCAGTTACCCCGAAATACAAACTTTGGGTAGAACACATAACACAGTGGTTGGGGTTGTAAATATGAATGTAGTAGTATTTGTATAGCGCACCGAATTGACCCCCAAAGGGGTATCCCAGGCGCTTGTACGCATACCGCTGTGGAACCCTTCCTGGCTTTTCCCTGTGAAGGGCCCACTCCTGGGCACCCCCAAGGTGAAGCCAGGTATCCTAGCGTTGTTGTTGGGGCCGTTGTGAAGATTAAGCAAGCTATTGCCCAGAGTTGCAGAGTGGGACCCATGATTAGAATAGGCACGAGGCGAGAATTTTCAGGTCTGCGGAAATTGAGCCCAAGACCCGCTGTGGCGGGAATTGAACCCTGGTCCCGGGCTAGACCTCTGCATCAGGGTCTGCCGCTCTAACCATTGAGCCACACTTCTCCACACAAGAGGTTGTCTTTACAATTATTATACAAATAAATATTTTGCTCTGAATGTTACACTTTGTGCTTTACAAGAGTCGCATTATGCCTCTATGCTTCTTTATGATGAGTCAAAACAGGGATTAGTGAAACCTCAGATCTTTCCAAGAGATACGTTAATCACCAGAGTTAAATAGACATTTTTGTTATGGCCCAAAAATTGCAGTCGCGCAAAGCACTCAGAAGGCTTTGCCTTTCATCCTGACAGATATTTCAAAATGTAGCTAGGTCCTCCAGCAGGGCTCCTCCACAAAAGCAACATGCTGTGCCCTAGAACTATGCAGAGGATCCACATGCTGTAACTACACAAGGGCCCATTGGAAGGGAGAGGCCAGAACTAAAATACCCCCGCTTTATATAAAAAAGGAGCAAAGTGAGCTATCCCGGTCATTCCTTTTGAAGACTGTGAAAATTGTTCCCCTGATGAAAATGTGCAAAAATAATGCAAACGTAGGCTTTTTACAGCAGGAAAGAAACTTGGCCAAAAACTGCATTTACCTATATTGACGTTTGTCTTTTATTCTATCCATCTTTTCCTTTTCTTTCGTTCCTTATGTCCTTTCTATCCACCTTTTTGTTCTCTACTTTCATCTTAACATCCTCCATTTATTTTTCCTTCCATCTTTCTGTCTGTGCATCCTTTCATTCCGTCTCACTCTCTCTATTCTTTAAATTCAAGTTCATATTATTTTCATATTTCCATATTCCACATTAACATTCATTTTATGTTTCTTTTTTCCCATTAGATCCTCTTGTCCTTCCTTCCATTGTTAAATCTAAATCTTTCTCTTTCTCACTCCATTTGCCTTATGCTTCTTTTCGATTTACCAAGAACCAGACACCACACATGATCATTATTTCTCTTTCTGTCGCTACTTTTAGCTCCTTCGGCACCCTCTGACCCCCCCCCCCCCCACCCCTCACAAACACACACATAAAGCTGCATCACAGTGATCATTCCTGCTTTTATTTATTTGTTTGTTACTCTGCCCTGTGCTGATCTGTGAGTCGCAGATCAAAGTTAGGAAGGGCCATGGAACACTGATCTGACCCCCCCACACCCCACTGCTTCTCCACACCTAACCCATTGTTAATCTTTAGGTGATAATCAGGTACATCAGAATGACAATGGGCCAGTACAAAGAGTGAGCGAGGTTGGGGAGGGGCTGCTGCAGCCTCAGAGAAGTGCGAGCTGGCTCTGATTGTCCCAGGGGAACAACAGAGCTGGCTGCCATCCCCAAAATTACGGACAAATGGCGTCCGTGAAAGAAATGCCCACGGACAAGGGGCCTAAATAACGGGCAGTCCGTGAAATTTACGGACGGTTGGTCACCCTACCACATACAAAACAGAAATCGTGAGACGGCAAACACTATGGGTTGCTTTGTATCGGTTCTCAATATCCTATTTGCTGTTCTGGGCTAGAAGCTGACAAAGTGGAAGTATCCCCCTCCCCCCCCATATCCTTTGTAGGCTGCACAGAAGAACAGAACATGTTTGGTGGTCTTGTTGAACCCAACACAAAGAGGGCAGGTTCCTTCCAGATCCTTAGAATCTCACAGCCATTTAGATTTAAAAGAACCGAGTAAGAGTCATGTAACGAAATTTCAACTACAATAATTTAGCTAAAAGGGGCTCAACCTCATCGGAAAAAGGTTTCCAATTTAAAATGAACTTTAAAATCAAGGAATGCAGAAGCTAGAGACCCTGTTCCTCTTGCCAAATATAAGTAGATGTCTTGGAGTGGTGTGGCTCACTGGTTAGAGGCGGCAGACCCAGGAGCAGAGGACGGCCCGGGACCAGGGTTCAATTCCCGACGCGGCAGGGTCGTGGACCAGGGTCAGCGGACTCGATAATTCTCACCTCGGTGCCTACTCTAATCAGAGATCACACTCGGCAACTCTGGGCATTAGCTTGCTTCATCTGCACAACAGCCCCCCACATACGCCGGGGATGCCTGGTTTCACCTTGGAGATACCCAGTAGAGAATATCTCACAGGGAAAGCAAGGACGGATTCCCCAGCGGTCTATTGCACAGAGATACTCCTTCGGGAGTCGATTCTAGCGCGCTAGAAACCCGCAAATTTAAATTTAAATACAAGCTCTTTATGGCAGCCATAGTCATCCCACTAAGGTCTGCTGGAGTAGTTCATAGATTCACACAGCCTATTTAAGTAAGGGATTTCTGAATGTACCTAATCTTTTCAGGCTCCAGGTGATCTGAGGATGTCCTTTAGACCCTGCCGATAGGCTAACAGCTCTGCTGTCACCCAAATTCTGCTCCAATACAATAGAGGCGTAAGCCTTATTTTTAAGCTAAGCGCTGTCAGTCCCAAGTCTAAGCGCAAGGGAGTGAGCGGGATGCTAACAGGAAGGTTGGTCAGTGAATGCATAAAACAGTTTTCATCTTTATTCAACAAGCTACAATTTTTGTGGCCCCAAAGTTCTGCACCGTATGATGCAGCTCCCACAGCTTGCATGTTATAAATTTGTAGAGCTGGAGATAGAGGGCGGTTATTGGGAGCCCCTGAGGGATCTAGTAATTACATCAGTATACTGTTCGAGCTTCTACCTGCATTTTACAATATGCAGAGACCAATCTAAGCGTTCGGCAAGTGTAAGCCCCCCCCACCAAGTACACAAACATTGGAAATCGCTCCTGCTGGGCTCCGTACAGTTCAGGGTTGGCCTTAGATTTCGGACAAGGGTCGAAGACCATATACTTAGTCTTGCTGATGTTGACCTCCAAGCCCCTTTGCTTGCAGAAGCACCCACACTGAGCCAAAAGCTTTTGGAGCTCCATCAAAGATCTAGCAATCAAAAGGGTGTCATCCGCAAACAGTAAGGCTGGGATCTTAACACCAGCAAGACTAGGTGCACCATTGTCACAATCGGCCAAGTACGCCACCAGACCATTAATAAAAAAGATAAAATAAGGTTGGGGCCAATACACATCCCTGTCGGACACCCTGATTGACAGGGATGGCATCCGTGAGTTCGCTCTGGGTCCCGCAAAGTTGCTGGAGTGTACTGTGATAAAGACCAACAAGAGATACTTAGGGATGCCCATTTCACCCAAAATTTCCAAAGGACATTCCCAGAAACAAGGTTAAAGGCTGACCTGAGGTAAACAAATGTCACATACAGTCGACAACCCCTGAGTAATGAATACTTCCGATGCAACAGTTGAAGACAAAAGTCTTGATCGATTGTACCAATGTCTTCTCTGAAGCCAGCTTGTGGTATAGTCAGTAACGCAGTATCAACGAGCCACTCGCGCAGCATAGCCAAGCTGATCCTACTAAAGATTTTCAGCATACTGTCAATGAGGCTAATGGGTCTGTAGTTAAATGGGAGAGAACGGTAACCCTTTTTGAATATGGGAATTATCTTAGCCCGAGCCCAAGTGGGCGGCTTTGGAGCACCTTTCAGAACAGCACTGAGCGCCCGGTTAAGACCTCACGGGTGAGTAGTCGCACTTTACAAATGATTGATTGTTGATTAAACCAAGTACCGGCGCCAGATGTCCTTTTCAGCCCCAAATAAGTCTCCTGGAACCTTGTCCAAACCTGGGGCTTTGTTAGGAATGATTCAGTCTAAAACAAGCCAACCCTCAGGAAAAGTTATAGGATTTTTGTCGTAATTAGGAAAGTCACGTGAGGGGAAAATTGACCCAATACCCACATGGCCAGAAACATATAATGAGTTCTCAAGAAAATTCAGAAATGTGAGAATACAGCTCAGAAAAGTGAGCAACCCAATCTTCTGCCGCAATAATATTTTCCAGAGAGGGAGAATTTGCCAGACTTCCATTGGCTAGTATATGCCAACAAGAAGGATGGTCTCTTTCCTTGAAGGCGTGAAGCATAGAGGCCTCTCTATCAATGACCCAATCTTTCTTGGCACAGTCTACAGTAACTTTGTAAGCTTGCCTAGCTTCTGATATCAATGTCCTGACCCTGGATGACTAGATAGGATCCCTCTGTCTTTCCCTTCATGGCTTATTAAACCATGTTTAGCGGACTTTTGCTTCTTATTTGATTTTGATTCCTCAAAAAAGATATCCATCATTTTTGCCAGCAGCGTTGTGAACAGTGGAAATAGTCTCTGCTGTAGACGCATCAGCTTTGGATGAACCCAGGCTTGTGTACCCTCAAACCCTGCTGCCACTATGCCATAAGCCTCCTTGATTAGCCGCGGAGCTTACGAACGAGCTCCATTTGAGTCTGTGTCTGTTTTTAGAAAGACTGAGCAACCTGTTTAAAGGGTTCCGTACAATTACTGCCAAGGCAATCCACAGTTAGCTCAACTGCAAGTTTTGCGCATTATGGTTACTGTCCTGTAAAGGCCGACCAATTTAGACCAGAGTCTAACAATATATAATCTAGGAGTAGTGTGATTTGGATACTTAAATGTGTGCATCCCTTCTTTGTCAAAAGGGGCTCCCCTATTACAGGCTTGGAGACCTTGATTTAAAGTGAGCTCATTAAGCTGAATTACAATAGCTGTTCACCTCAGGACGATTGTGAGGGTTAATTGGGGGACTAACCAACATTGATCTTCATATACAGAATCCTCATTGGTATTGACACCCGGATGCTCAAATTGGCAATTGAAATCACCAGCAACAATTTTGTAGGCATCCGGAGGAAGGGCTGCCATGTGTGTATTCAAAACATATATAATGATAGACTTCAACCCCCCCTGCCTGGGACACCGCTTTGGCAGGGAATTGCAGGCCGACACATAAAATGTCCGGCTATCCCACCTCAACAACAGCTAAACTGCACAGTAGAATGTTTTTAAACCCAAATGGTCTACTCACCAGATATGCGGCCCATCCCCCTTAGAAGTAGCAGGCTATAAACAATTAACATACCTCGGATAGAACAGGAGGGGGGTTAAAGCCCAAGTCTCTTGAAAAAGACCTATGTCAAATCTACTAACAAACTTGTGCCATTCTTCATGCAGCAATCTGGAGGCTAGCCCTGCAATACTCCAAGATAGAAGCCTGGTAGGGGGCCCAGATGAACCTTTAACAATGGAAGGACTAGAATAAATTGGACTTGCTGCCACAGGGCAGCTAGTGCCAGGGTTAGGCAGGATTATACCATCCCCCTGAAGATTAAATTATGCCACACTAGGGTCCAAAGGGTCCCCATCGATATCTGATGGAATGGTTTCAGTAGATGAAAATCTAGGATGCGTTGTGCTATCTACCACACAGCTATTAATGATAGCGGTGGTGTGAAGTAATGATCCTCCTGCAACACCGACTCAGCTACACAGAGGTGGAAATATTCAGCAATAGAGTCAAGGCATCAATCAATGTTACGTGTCCGGCAAAGGGAAGAAGCGATTGAAAGTAGTAATTGCTGGGCTAAGCAACTCCTCAGATCTGAATGCCAAAGACCTCTGCCCCCAACCCCTCACTGGTTGTCAATGCTGATAAAAGTAGCCCAGTGGAACTATATTTATGTCCCCTCCCAACAAGTTCTTATTGGCAGCAGGTTGAATAAGACTTTGAGCTAGTTGGGGATATTAACAATTGACTATACAATCCCCATTAAGATGTTTATCTTAAGGGCTAACCCAGCCAACCCTCATAGCAAGCAAAATATCATTATACTTATTAGATTGCAAATCAGAGTTGCGAGACAACCAGTAACAAACTTTGTTTTTCAGTTTTGAAGAGTGTTACTCCCTAGCAGTTTGCAAAAGTGGCACCCTAGTTAACACAGGTACAAATGGGCTGCATTCATGTGGAAGGTTGAGGTAAGACTTAGTGGATTTGATTACAGTTCATCTTTGTCTGGATTCAACTTGATCCTCTCTGTGGCAAAGTTCTCCCACACTCCAGGTAACAGAAGGCAGACCCCCACATTAATCACTGGAAGGGGCTGCTTAGCAGATGGTGCGCCACGAAAGATAGTAAAACTAGGGGCAAAAGCAGTTGTGAAGGATGGCACTCTAACTGTATTTACAGTTGTCTGTGCATCATTCAACTGGGTAAAATATTTAGCCTGTGATGAGTGTAGGAGAGTAGGATATTCTTCTTATAGTTACCCCCACTTTTTGCTGATGTTTCACTGTTTTTCGAGTTTAGTCTGGCTGGGGTCCTGCTATCCAGGACCCCAGCCTAGCTGCTTCCTCTCTAAAATGATTCCATATACTTAAGGTACACTCCATTTTGGTTACTGTGGTGTCCTTATAAGTCCCTAGTATATGTACCCAGGGCATAGCTAACCCAGAGGCCTACCAGGGGCTGCAGCATGTATTATGCCACCCCTGGGCAGCCTTCCAAAATGACACCACAGGTCTGCTACAGCAGCTTCTGTAAGGTGGTGTATGCACCCCTTACTTAGATTTAAGTTCCCTATATCTACCGTTTATATCACTACACATATAAACCCATCAGTCACCCCTATGGCAGGCCTTATCAATCCTGAAGGCAGGGTGCTGGGTTTTGTGTGAGAGGTTGCCCATGCATGAGGAGGGTACCGCTGCAGCATTCAGAATCTATTCCCTGGGGTTGTTCTGTGATGCATTATAACCTTGAGATAAATGCTAACTTTGGAATGGCTGCAAGGAAACATGTTGTGTTTGGTGTCAAACACTGTCGAATCATACCCCCCCGCCAGTCCTGGGGCGGGGGTATTATTCCACACTTCTAGAGGGAGAGACATGTACACACCGGTACATCCGATACCTGTTTAAAAGAACTCTGGCATCACAAAATGGATGCCACAGACACAAGTCTGGCCTCCTGCTGCTGGATGGAACTCCGGCAGGGGAGGCCTGGACAATAGGTTTCTCATTTTACAGGGAGGTGTCACCACCTCCCATACAGGCTTTCGTGTATTGGGGCTTGGTGGGTGCACTCTGAAAGTGCTTTGAAGTCAGCACTGCGGGCACATTTGGTGTCCATGTGCATAGCCCAGTTCAAACCGGTTGCAGGGTCTACCAGCCCCTGCTCTGGGGTGAAACTGGACAAAGGAAATGGGTGTAGCCACCTCTCTTTCCAAACCCTCCCATAGGTGGGCCCCCAGAGTTTGTCCCTCCCCTTCCTTGGGTATAAGATAGGAACCCCTGGCAACAGGACTTAGATTACACCTGGACGAAACTCTGATACTGATTCCTGGAACTTCGACGATCTGCACGACGCTGGATGACTGAAGAATCTCCCTTGGAGTAAAGGAGTTACTCCCCTGCGTGGCAGGCACCATAGGTGCATTTGACCGGTTTGCATCTCCAAAGCTCCCGCTGGATTCCGAAGTATTTGGAACACAGGAGGTGGGTTTCCAAACTTCCCAGAGGCTGACTCGCGTCCCCAGCAAAGCTGAGACCCGTAACCCTCGTGGGTACCATGGAACCGGAACCCCTGGACATGTGCACATTTGCAAGTGCATTAGCTTCTCAACGTTCCTTGAGGCTGTGCATTGGGTTACTTGCAGCCTAGACCCAGAGCACCTTTTCCACTGAAGATTGCTGACCTCCACGAGTGTTCCGTGAGCCGGCCCTTTGTGTTTTCGCTCGAGGTACATTCACGATCCCTGATCCATCGACTGGTGGGTCTTTAAGAAGGCAACTTTGACTTTCTGTTGGCTTCCCTGGTTGCTTCAGACATGCCCTGACTCTCCACAACTTGGGGAGTCCCCTGGACCTTGCTGGTCCACACAAAGCATCTTTTCTATTTCTGCATGGGTTGCTGTTGCCAAGGCTTGTTGTGTTCAATCCGAGCACCGATGCCGCAACACTAGACATCCTTCGTGGGACAGTTCGAATCCAGCTCCTGGTCGCCGTTGATGCCTACTGGCTGCAGAGTCAAGCTTCACTTCTTCGCACCTGAATCACCCGACATCGGTGGGCATTCGTCTATCGTGTCACTGACAAGTGACCCAGACTTAGTCTCCTCTGCCTTCAGGTTCCTCACATCTTCGATCCAGGCTTGGATCACACCGGACACTTTTCTCCTCCACGGCAGCAGCACTTTGCAGCAGATCGCCATTGAATACAACTACGATTCCGGACACCTATGCACCTGGCTTCCCTGGGTGAGGTAACTCTAGTACTCCGGTGCTCCTGTGGGTGTTGGCCCTAGAACCCCTTAAGTCTAAAGGGTTTTGCTCAAAGTCCTCTCCTAAGTATCCTTTATCTTTAAAATTCCAGCCGCGACTTACCCCATAGAAGCTTACGGGAGTCTTGCGGCTGAGTTCTCACAATGCACGCGTCCCCCGTGGGTCCCCTGTGTCACTACCTTGGATGGTTCCTTGTGGTCCCAGCGATTCTACAGGCTTTTGGCCTTGTGTCTAGTCAAGTCGTGGTTCTTATACCACTTCTTTATATATAATTTTGTCCCCTCTTCCCCCCGCGGGCCCAGTGTATGTTGTGCTGTTTACTGAAGTTCTATTGCATTTTAATTGTGTACTTTTCTCTGTAATCTCATAAAGAGATTACTAGAGATTGTTTAGAAATACATATATTTTATGTATATACCTTGTGTCGTTCTCCTTTCATTTAGATATTCAAGAGGTTCTAATCTGGCAAACAAAGTTGCTTTACAATCCTTCAAGACTTAGCCTGAAGGCTGCTCTCCATAGCTACCACTAGGATAGCTTTCAATAAAGGTTGTCTTAAACCTATCATCAATAAGGGTTGTTTGGACTGGTGCAAGGTGTCAACTATAACTAGTGGACAGCATATACCAGGCCAACTTCTCACAATGAGGATAGCTGGTCGATGGCATCCTCCAGGTCCTGTGGCAGTTATAAGGGGAAAAATGCAATCAGCTACTGTGTATTTTCTAAGGTCTAGGAACCTGGTCAAATCAGAAGAAGCAACAAAACCAGCATCATTGGGAATACTGCTGGACGGATTTGATCAGGCTCTGTTGTATTGGGCACTTGTGTTTTGAACAGAGCCCCCTGTGCTCCTACTAGTTGTAGAGGACCCCTTTGTCTGTTATTCTGCTTCCTTTTAGCTGATGGGCCACTGGCAGGGGGGCAAGTAGCAAGGTTGCTCGCTGAAACAAGGAGGGTCAATGTTATTAGCCCATAAATTGGTAATTGGTGGGTCTGTGTTGGACTTGGCACTTTTTGCAGGGTCATCCCTGAACGTTTTGCCTTCCTCCTGTATTTTGTCTGACATGTTTCTGTTGGTTTTATGACTCTGAGCACTTTACCAATGCTGATCAGTACTAAAGTGCACATGCTCGCCCTATTGAAAAATTGATGTTCTGATTAGTGACTCCATGATTGGCTGATTTGGCTTACTTGTCAGACCCTAGTACAGTGCACCAGGGGTGCCCAGGGCTGATAAATCCAAATGCTGCTGGTGGGCTTGCAGCACTGGTTGTGCCACCCACAGAAGCAACCTGTAAAACTGTGTCTAAGGATTGCGTTTGCAGAGCCTGTGTGTAGTCTGGTACTGCTATGCTGACTAGGCAAGTGCACCCACTTGCCAGTCCCTAAACCTTCCATTTTCTTCATATCAGACACCTCTATGGTAGGCCGAAGGATAGGGTTCATTGTAGGTAAAAGGTAGGACAAGCCCTGATGTGTGTGGCAATAGTGAATTACAGCCAATTTCGTTTTAAACTATTGCAAGACCACCTATTCCCCATAGGCTAGAATGGGCAGTTTGATTCTTACATCTTATAATCCTAACTGACTCTGGGAACTAGATAGAAATTCAAGGTTTGTATGCCGGAACTAAAAATGATAAAATACATCATTTAGTGAACTTGGTTTTAACTATCTGTGTTTGAAAATACCACTTTTAGAAAGTAGGTATTTTCTTGTCTAACTATCCAAGCCTGCCTCTGCTAGTTTGTGTATTCCTTGTCTGGAGTTTGAGAAACGGGGGATGGGGGATGCACAGGACTGAATGGAGAGATCTGCATGTAGATGCTTCAGGCTTCTCAGGCTACTTCGGAAGATCCTTCCCCTCCTGCCCTTTGGGGCAAGGCAGATCATAGACCAAGGTCTAATTCTGTCCCGTCTTGATTTTGGTAACACCCTTTACCTGGGAGCTCCCCAAACTACCCTACGGAAGCTTCAGATTATACAAAACTGTGCTGCTCGAACTCTGCTTCAGATCCTACGTCGCCTTCCAGCCAAGCCCGGTCTAAAAAGCCTTCACTGGCTTCCTGTCGGGGAGAGAATCAATTTCAAGACCCTCTGTATCTCCCACCAAGCGTTCTGGAAAACGGGGGCTGCCATCAATCACTCCCTAAAACATCCCCTACCACCCTACCAAACCGCTCCGATCAGCACGCTCCTTCCTGGCCACAGTCCCCAGGATCAAGAGATCCAGATGCGGGGGCCGGTCATTCTCGTATAAAGCAACCAAACTGTGGAACTACCTCCCTCTCCATCTGAGATCCGAGCCTAACCTACTCCTGTTCTGCAAACATCTAAAAACCTTCCTTTTTGAAGAAACCTGAATAAAATCTCTTTTTAGCCGTTTTACCTGAAAGCATCACTCATTTAGCGCTAGGACGCCTCCGGGCAGCTATAGCGCTTTATAAACTCTCTTTTCATTTCATTTCAATTTCATGGGTGGGAGGCGTTGCACCTGGGACCTGAATAGGGCCGTGCCTTCCCTCCACAATGCTGGCTCCACCTCATGTGGTGCGTCCGATGTCTCTGCCCTGCACTGTGAAAGGAGAGAAGGAGTTGTGTAAACAGAGTGCTCCAGGACTGACCAGTACTGGTTTGGGCTAGGCAAAGGCCTATCTGCCTTCAGAGAACAAAGAGAAACTGTGTATAAAAGAGGGGACCCGACCCCAGAGAATCAGAGGGAAACAAGAAGAAACCTTTGCTGAGGAGTGGAACTAGAGAGACTGAGGAGAGACTATCCCTAAGCCGAATTGGTGCTTGGAGGATTGGCCTGCAGTGGTTACCTGACTTTCCAAAGAAAGAAGAGTGGAACCATGTGTACTTTCATCAACTTGTAAGGTTCTCCAAGGGCTTGAGGAAAGAGCTTGCCTCCTGCTGCAGTCTCAGGGACAACAGACTTCACCCAGCAGCTCCCCAGGAGTTCTTTGGAAGTGTCTGCAGTTGTGCTGGACTTTTTGAAGAACTGCGCACGCAAGGAGCTGGAAGCGCGACTCACGAGCAAGAAGCGTGGCGCTGAACTGCTGCTGCCGCTTCACAACACAAGAGCGCCTCGCATCGACTGAGAAGAGGTTCGACTTCGAAGCAGATGCCGCTGCATCACCGGGAAGCTTGTCGCAGTGCCTGTCGGGCCCCCAAGGACCGCTGAGTCAGGGCCGGAGAAGAGGATCGACGTCGCAGCAGATGCTGCCGCATCCCCGGGGAGCATCGCCGGAGAAGAGGATTGATGTCGCAGCAGACGCCGCATCACCGATAAGCGTGTCGCAGGCCTGTCGCGATCCGCATCGTATCGCACCAAGAAGACCTCTTTATTTATTTGCACCAAAACTTCATCGCATCACAGCTTTGCTCGCTGCATCGCCACGAAAGCATAGTAAGAAACTGACGCATTACCGTCCCCTACGCAGCATACGGGAACCGACGCATCACCTTCCCTGCAACACTTTAGTTGTACTGCGTTACGCATCCTTAAGGTACATTGACTCAAAGTGTCGCGTTTTAAGATCTAAAGAGACCTAAGCTAATTATACCATTTTAGGTACAGTATTGTGGATTTTTGTCGTGTGTGGTCTTGTTAAGTCTATATAAAAATACTTGTGTGGTGTCCATCTGTAGTGTTGTCACTGGGTTAAAGTATGTGTTCTCAAATGCTTTACACACTGCCTCTGAGATAAGCCTGTCTGCTCGTGCCAAGCGGGTGAGCAGGGGTTATTTTAGGAGTGTACCCTCCTTATCCTGACTAGACACAAGGGTCCCTATTTGTCGGAGGTACCAACCTCTGCCAACTAGAGACCCCCAAATCTAACAGTCTGCATACCAGGCTGTTGATCATATGATGCAGACTCCATCCATTCCTCCCAGCTTTCTACTGCGAGAGGGTCTGACTGATCCACCGTGCAAGCAGGTGAAAATAAGGTGAAAATAAGAGCCTCGCCCAGAATGAGTGAGAGGTGCTGCCCAGCTGAGCTAGATCAATTTCTTTAGCGAAAACTCCCGCTCTCTGAATTAGGAAGGAGTCAAGTGTTGTCACAGTCTTACCGGTTTGCTTGATATTAGCGTCCGGCCACTCCCTTTCCCCATGGAGCTTGCATTTTACTATTTCTCTGCTGGTACAAGTAAGGCACATGCAATGGACTGAAGCACTCTAAAAATTCTAAAAACTTTAATAAGCAGTAGAACTCACCATGTCACTAGAAACACATAGCAAGGTCCAGCAGTGTAGGGGTTTAATTCCTTTATTCTGGGATATCAATGACATTTTTTTGTAGCAAGGACAAAACATGGAGAATCAGTGTAATGCATGTTTACGCAAAATTAAAAATTAAATAAAAGGGGGCGAGTGCTTTAAATAAGTCACAAAAGTGGTCCAATAGTGACGTCCTTGAATTGGAGCAGATTTAAGAGTTTCAAGGATCCACAAAAGTTTATTGAAGTATGCCTAGAATACGTACTGTTAGCAGAGGTATATGAATTTCATTTTTGCATGAGCAAAAATACACAGTTATGCATGTTCATATGAAAATCATCTGCTTAGGAATTCGAAATTCACTTTCTCTATACCCTTTATAGTCTGGTTGTTGATAGGTCCTGACTCAGGGCGGAGTTGTGGCTTTCCAGCACGAAGTAAACTCCAGGAGAAGGTCTAAATTTAGGAACCAAGCTGCAGCCTTACAGTTCTTTGGTCGTTTATAAGCCCAGACACAGACCTCCCAAGAGTCTAGGACATGCAGTTTGCCGGAATGTTGATTTTGATGGCCTTCTGTATCCTATAATGCAAGTCATACGGGTGAAGGTAGCACAGCGTGTGCAGAAGGCAGTAGAGCCAAGGATGATTGTATTTATTTTTGCAGGGGACCGTGATTATCAACTGCGTATCATCTGCGTACAGCACAATGTTAAAACCTTAATGATCAATGTCAGCCAGGGGGCACATATATAGATTGAAGGAGTAATCAATATAAATCTTCTCATTATTCTCTTTGTCTCTTTAAAGTGCTTCATAGGTATACAGCTATATAGCAGCCAGCACGTTTTGTCCATATACAAATGACTACTTATAGGCTGTGAAGTAATAAATATTTATAATATGCAAAAAAAACATTGACACAAGACTGATCACATAGCAAATTGTAGTAAAAAATTCACAATAAGTACATTTCATATTATCACAATTGAATTAAATAAAATACACAACATCACAGAACATGAGTCTCCACATTATAAAATGGGCATCAACATAATGGAGACAGCATGGACAATGGCAAGGACCAAAGACAATCAAAACATGTATACAAAAAGATAAAAAGACATGGGCATCGGTTCACATGCCCAATAACCATAATATGAATTTTTCTCTCAATCTGATATACCATATTGTTTAAACACCAAGATTTATACAAGAATAACATCCAATTTCTACAAATATCATAATTTGAAAGTCATGCTTTTTCGGCTAGTGTCACCCCACAGACCCAATGTTACTCCATGTAATGTGTGTGCTAATGAGGAAAAAGTATTTTAAAAATTGAAGTGGGTAGAGCCCGAACCTTTCAAAGAAGTAGTGAAGGGAGAACATTGGCATGACAGTTAGAAGGGGTAGTGACAATTCCATGCTCCTACTAAGATGAGTCAAAAGTCTAGAACCCAAGTGTTTACCAAGCATTTACAATGCAACAGTCTCGCCTTTTCAAAAGGTAGAGCTATTGGCATTGTAAATGACAACATTTTTATTTGTGTTGCTTTTGAAAACAGATAAATAAATGGCATTGCCATTTACAATGCCAATAGCTTAATCTCTCGCAAATGCCACACACAAACACACAGACGCAGAGCCCCACACACAGACGCAGAGCCCCACACACAGACGCAGAGCCCCACACACAGACGCAGAGCCCCACACACAGATGCAGAGCCCCACACACAGACGCAGAGCCACACACAGACACACATCCACAGAACCCCAACCCACACACACACAGCCACACACACACACAGCCACACAGCCACACACACACACAGCCACACACACACAGCCACACACACACCCACACACACACACACCCACACACACACCCACACACACACACACCCACATACACACACACACACACCCACATACACACACACACACACATACACACACACCCACATACACACACACCCACATACACACACACACCCACACACACACACACAGCCACACACACACACAGCCACACACACACACAGCCACACACACATACAGCCACACACACACAGCCACACACACAGCCACTGTAAAAGCATAAAATGTATTAATAGGGACAAGATGAAGGGCACACACAAGGTTTCAAAAGAAAGTGGCTTTATTGCCAATAAAGCTGCAGCTGAGACAATTTGCAGGGCTGCAAAGTGATCTGGTTTTTTCAGAAAGCAAGCCAGTTCTTATATACAATTTTCAGAACCCGGATACATTAATCATTAACAATAACATCATGGTGTGACCATGCTAGAATTAGGTCCACGTGTACATTACAGTATCAAGGTGCATTTCAGAAATATGTCTACGTTCACATTTTACATTATTTGCGACGTATCTGACCATGCAGCTACAGGTTAATCTTTAAACCACCACCTCCTGACTTTCAGCCTTGCCTTGGCCGGTTATCTTGAAATGTCAATGTGCAATGTTGATCTACTATAAGCAGAGGCCCGTGTTTTCTGCTTTCCCACACGAATGACACACTTGCCTCTTCACTTAACAAGGCAAGGGCAGGCCAAACTTGTCACGTCCTAGGTCAGCGAGCGATTCCTATAAAGGGCTCGCTGAACTGACTGAACTGGCTCTGTACATAGGTGAAAAGCTAGTGAATCATTAAACAACTTGGAGCTACAGCAGAATGGGCACGTACATGTTCACTTGCCATTCTTTTCTGGTTTCAGCTGAATTTCAGACAACTTAATTTAACCCTCTGTGCACCAGCTGTGCACCATGGAGCAACATTTCATTATGACTAGTGGGCTCATTTTGATTGCAAGCAGGTTAATAGACAGAAATTAATATAAACTACGGTTCAATTTAATATTTTCATTCAACAAAGGGCCAACTAATTTTTCATCTTTTACAATTCGACCCTTTGAACCTCAGTTTAAAATAATTTCATCACGCAGCATATCACAATTTAATAATTATATTGTTCATTCTTATCATTGTCAGAAATGTCTATGTTCATTAACTCAGTAGTGACTGTTTGCATCAGCATTCTTTCTTTTTCCTTTAATTTCCTCACTTGGCATTTTGTCAGCTGTCCCAATAGTTGACAGCACATTGGCAGGCAATTAATTAATAGACAACAGCCTATTATTAGTAGGAAAATTGTTATGAACACACATTCCTATCTTCCAACCCCATGCGCTCAACCAACTCCAAAGTGAACCTCCTATATCCCATGTACCAGAATCCTGATGTGCTTCTACACCTATATGATGCAATCGTTTATTGCTTCCCTGACAGTAACAGAGGAGTCCGGGACATAGGTGCAACAGGATGCCCCTATAATTGCACAGTCTCCTCCCCTTTCTGCTAGCATCATGTCGAGAATCATTCTATTTTGTAACGAAACTAATCTCACAGCTTGAAGCTCTACTGTAATATTTTCAAGTATACTTGTTGTTTCATTTATTGTTGCTTCTAGTAGCCTGGATAATCTATGTATATCCCTGGAGTTGATAGCTGGACCAATCCATGGTATCACTCCTTTAAATATGTCACCCGCTATCTGTGATGCTGTATCTCTTTGATCCACATCCACACTTCTCCTGCCTCGCCGTGGTGCATGTCTTTGCATGTCCCTTCTTACTTCTTTTGTGTCTTTTATTGCTATAGCAGGTAATACAAAACCTAGGTGACAACAACCACCCCAACTTGTTGGAAGCCTTGTATAAGCCTTCTCTCCACAAATGAAATAAATTGAGTCACCTACGTAGAGTGGAATGCTAATATTTCCGGCCGTCATTTCAAATGTCATGTTACAATTTGTACTATTGCCCACCTGATAGGTCCCATTACTCTTAATACATATACTCCCTATTGCGTTGTGTTTTCTTAATTTTAACTTCAAAAATGGTATATTCTTATTTGCCTCTTTTGATGGGCCTGCTATCCTAATGCTTGTATTCTTATTTGGAAAGAGCGGAGTAAAGATGTCAGACAGGGGAAATGTTGCATTTTGTTCTATCACTTCCGTGCAGTTCCCTAGTGTCAGAATATCTGCCATATATTTGTTATATAATGTTCCTGCAGGTGGGGCCATAGTTGTCCCTGCACCAGCAGTACTTTTCTTTAAATTCTGCAAAACAGCTATCAGTTCTATTTTTACTATTGTTATGTAAATGGCATAACAGGATGCTGCAAACGGTAGTGGGACTTGAACCAGGGGCAAACTTTGGTCTACAGAAGCTGGGAATTGCAAACATATCCAGCAATCTCCCCTTGTTAATATCTTATTGGTATGATGCAACAAAGTCACAAAGGAATTGTGGTGCATATCTTCTCTGTGGGCTATTTCTTCAGGTGACAAAGTGTATGCAGGTATTGTAGCAGGTGTTGTTGGTGTTGGGATCAACTTTTCCATGGGATAGAACACATCTAATAGATATACAGTAATTAATGCTAATAATAACAGACAGAATATCACCCCAGATATGCACATTTTAGACTTGTACCATTTTCTCTTCATTTTTAGAACTGTATTTTCCCTATCCATACTTATCTATTGTTATACTTTCTTTAATTGGATGTAGTGCTATTGATGACACTATGTTGTGAATTATCACTATGAATCTTTACTATAATATAAGCTAAACACACAAAAAGCATAAACACATATAAGGTGAGGCTGTAGTATAGAATATATTGCGAACAGCTATTTGTTAATATTTCAGATGGTCTCTGAGTATTTCTTGGTACTTCTCTCCTCCCAAAGATATGCATGTAATTCTTGTAAGACACGACCCTTTGATCATGAATATCAATTGTTAGTGCAGCCACATTTACTTTTACAGGTGTGTCCACTATACCTCACCCCAAATGTATCTTTTTGAAGCTGGCTATCCTGATGATCTAGAAAAAGTCCTTTGCTGGTTGCTGCAGCAGCACGGGTGCTCGCAGTGACAGAAGGACCCGCAAATTCCTTCTGGATCAGTTCATCTACTAATTGCTGCAGTGGCACGGGCACTATGCAGTTACAGGAGGACTCGCAAATACCTCCTGGATCAGTTCATCTACTCAACGTTGTACTGGCCCACTTTTTTACTAAGAACTTCCCTGATGAATTGTTGTAGTCTCTTCCTGTTATGCAGACAGGCTGTTATTCCTGGTGGTAGTGTGCAATATCAGTCAGAAAGTACTCTATTCAAGGCTTCTTGTAATGCTACACTATTTAAATCTTGCATTAGTTGGTATTCTAGCTGATTAAATACTTCCTCAAGGTAACTGAGTGCGTCTTCGTTGTCTTCTTCACTGCTATTCTCAAAGTCAAAAATTGTTGTCAAAATATCTGTTAGGATAATATCTAATAGTAGTACTTCATCTATTTCCTGCAGAAGATCAGGTACCAGAATTACTGACATTTCATCTCCTTCTTCTTTGTAGACCTCAAATTGTACCTTTTTTCTTCTTTGATCAGTTCTGGTGTTGGCATGTGCTGCTGACCTGGGTCTTGGCTGGATGCAGTCTCAGGAGGTGCCAGCTTTATATGGCTGGCGTGGATCCAAGATTTGTTGTTGGTGCACTTCACTGCTGTCTTTGTGGCGAGCAGTACCTGCTGCGGTCCCTTCCAGCGAGCTTGGAGGCAGTTGGACCTCTGGAATGCTTTGATGAGCACCCAGTCACCGGGCTTGAACTTGTGCCTCTCGACCTGCAGCGGCTCTGGAAGGGCTCCCTTCACGTGCTGGTTGATAGAAGCAAGAGTACGTGTAAGTGACATGCAGTAATCATTCAACAGTTCATTCGTCATCATAGGTAGAGCATTTTTGTCTGGAACTCCCCAAGCTACCATTGGCAACCCAGTGACAATTTCATGTGCACTGAGTTTGGTCTTGGCATCTGGTGTGCTCCTCATGCTCATTAGGGCAATAGGTAAGGCATCCATCTAGGTTATTTTGTGTCAGCACATATTTTTGCTATCTTGGCCTTAAGCACGCCATTTTTTCTTTCCACTGCACCAGCGGCCTCTGGATGATAGGCGCAGTGTAGCTTCTGCTGTATTCCCAAGGCTTTGCATGTTAGCTTTATTATTTCATTACAGAAGTGACTGCCATTGTCTGAAAATATTGTTTTTGGGACCCCAAAACGTGGGATCAGCTCCTTTATCAGGCACTTGGCTGTTGAGATGGCATCATTGTGTTTCACCGGATATGCCTCTATCCATTTTGAATACATGCACACCACCACCAGGATATACCTATACTTATTTGTAGGGGGCATCTCTACATAGTCTATTTGCAGGGCTTCAAATGGCATTGTTGGTTTCTGAAAGTGGCCTTTGGGTAGTGGAGCAGTCTTACCCACATTGTACTGTGCACATACCATACATGTTTGACATATCTCCTGTGCTATTTTTCTTATGTTCTTGTTCACCCAGAATTTGTCCATGCAATTTACAATCGCATCCCTGCATATATGTGCCGGGCCATGCATGGCCAAACACATAGAGTAGACCATCCTGTCTGGTAACATATATTTATCCTTGGCGTCATTCATCCAACATCCTTGAACAAATGACCCGTCCTTTGACCAACCCATCTGTTCTTCTGCTGTTGCTCCTTGTTGCATTAGTCTTATACCTTCACTTGTTAGATCTAGTGACTTCACTTCATCAGGTAATTCTTGGGCCGTTAGTACTAGTGCTGAATTATTTCTTGCTGTCTGTTTTGCTGTTATGTCAGCAAATGCATTTCCCTGGCCTACCTTGTTTGTAACTTTCTTATGAGCACTGCATTTAATTATGGCCAATTTCTTTGGAAGTGCCAAGGAATTAAGTAATTTAGTGATCAGTACTCCATGCTGTATCTTTGTGCCTTGTGAGGTAATAAAACCTCTTTCCTTCCAGAGTCTTCCAAAGGAATGTGCCACATTAAAGGCATATTGGCTGTCTGTATATATGTTAACACACCTTCCTTCAGATAATTCACAAGCTTGTGTGAGTGCCACAAGTTCTGCTGCTTGTGCAGACAACTCGGGTATCTTACAGGACTCAACTACAGTTTTATTTGTTACAACTGCATAGGCTGCTGATGTATTTCCATCCTCTGTTCTAAGGCAGGAACCATCCACCCACAATTCTCCCTCTGCATCTGCATAGGGTATATCTGTCATGTCAATTCTCCCTTTTGTTTGCTCCTCAGTTAACAAAATACAATCATGGTCTGAGTCCACTAGATCATCAGTGGGAATAGGTAACAGAGTGGCAGGGTTAAGCACATTGCATTTGTGAAGTGTCACATGTGCTGCAAATAAACAGATCTCATACTGCGTGAGCCTGGCATTTGTGAGGTGCTGCGTACGTGTCTTATTTAGTATCAGCTCTACGGCATGTGGAACATAGACATCAACTTCATGTCCCATTATTATGCTTTCTGCACGTTGTAGTGCTAAGGCAGTTGCTGCAACAGAACGTATACAGGAAGGTAAAGCCTTGGCTACAGTATCCAAGGTGGCAGAGAAATATGCGCATGGTCTTTTGTGGTCACCAAACTGCTGGCATAGAACCCCAAGAGCACTCCCGTCAGACTCATGAACATAGAGTTGGAAAGACTTAGAATAGTCTGGTAGGCCTAAAGCAGGAGCAGAGCAGAGAGCTCGCCGAATGGCAAGGAAGCTTTGTTCATGTTCTGGCAACCACTGAAGGGGTTCGGGCGTGTCCTTGTGGGTCAGGGCCAATAAGGGTTTTGAAATCAAGGAGAAGTTAGCAATCCAATGTCGACAATAACTGGCCATGCCTAAAAAGGCTCGCACCTGTTTTTGGGTGCGTGGCACTGGTGTCTGTAGAATCAATTTAATGCGCTTATCATCCAATCTTCTCTGCCCTTTCGACAGGATGTGTCCTAGGTAGGATACTTCCTGTTGAACAAATTGTATCTTTTCTGGTGAAACTTTGTGACCACGTTCAGCTAAGAAATTTAACAAATTAATGGTGTCAGTTGTACATTGTGCCTCAGAGATGCTACCAAGCAGCAGGTCGTCTATATATTGAATTAGCACAGAATTAGGTGATAAATTGAATGTGTCTAGTTCTCTTTTCAAGGCCTGGTTGTAAATGCTCGGGCTTTCTGTGAACCCTTGAGGGATTCTACAGAATCAGTAGGTTCTCCCGCCTACAGAGAATGAAAAGAGGTACATGCTACCCTCATCTACTGGAATTGAGAAGAAGGCATTCTTCAAATCCACTACAGAAAAATATGCCATTTCTGGTGACAGTGTTGACAATATTGATACTACATTTGGGACAACTGGGAACTGTGGCACCACTATTTTATTAATTTCTCTTAGATCAACTATGAATCTGTAACTTTTTTCATTAGTATTTCCATCGCTCTTCTTTAAGACCGGAAGAATAGGGCTGTTACAAGGACTGCCTGATATTTCTTTAACAATCCCTTCTTTTAGTAAGTCAGCTATTATATCCTGCAATCCCTTTAGACCCTCTGGAGCTATTTTGTACTGTGGTATTCTTGGTAATTTCACATTCTGTTTGACTGTAATTGTTACAGGTGTGATGTTCATTTTCCCTGTGTCATTTTTGTGCTTCGCCCATATCCTTGAATCTATCTGATCCATTATTTGTGCTGTAATATTTTGTATTCCTATTGATAGGAAACAGTTGCCCATTTCCTCTGTCATTGGTCCATCTACTTCCAAGAAAACTCCGTCTGCAGTGCACTTAATAGTGGAATTCATTTTTTTTAGCAAGTCCAATCCCAACAAATTAAATGCACATTTGTCTGATATAAGGAATGAATGCGTGTCCTGAATTGGGCCTATACTGTATTTCAAGGGTGCTGAAATTGGGCTTGTTACAAGTATGTTGGTGAATCCCACTGACTTATTTATTTTTCCCGAGAGAGGAACATCTGGAAACTTTTTCTTGGTCAAGGAGGAATTGGTGGCCCCTGTATCTATTAGTAATTCCACAGGTGTACCTTCAATCTTACCCCTCACATATGGTCCAGTGGGATCTACAGGGATTACCATCCTCTGTATTAACTCTCTCGGGCCCCCCTATTGTGCATAATAGTCCCATTCCCCTTGGGGCCCTTCCTGATATATTCCATCATAAGGGTGATGCACCTGCATTTTTGGTATTTGTTCATTATCAAAGAAATTTGTGTTGGGGGGATACTCTGTAGGGCCATGTTGTGAGTCACGTCCTTGCTGTTGATATCCAGCTCTTCCCATGCTCATTCCCCGGCCTCTTGATCTTCCCATCCCACCCCCTCTTTGTGACTGCTTGACGGGGTGTGGGCATTGAGCTCTCCAGTGATCCTGACCCCCACAATTAAAGCATCCTTGTGTGTGTGCTTGTTCATTTGTGGTGGTATGCTGTGTAGGGGGAGTAGAAAATGACCTTTGTGGGCCCCCACGGCCTCTTCCTCTACCCCTGCTTCTTTGTCCTCTGCCGCTATACTGGTTTGCCTGCTGAATCAAAACTTTAGTTTTTAACTCTTTTAATTTGTTATTTTTACTTTCCAACTCCTTTTTACCTAGCATTTCGTAATACTGTGCCAATTGTAAAACTTCTGTTAGCGGTTTGCATGACCAAGTAGGGTTGTACTCTAGAATCCCTTTTTAGGTCTCGGCTAAACGCGCGGAAGCGCGTCTCCGCCGAGATCTTTTGTTAGCGAGTGTGCTTCCCAGGAAACAGTTTCGGCCACGCGCATCCTTGGAGCCGATTTTGAAACTGGAACGCGCGCTGTGGCCAGGCGCTATCTCCTGGGAAGCTCAAGCACCACACACGCATGCGCATACACACACACAAGCGCCCATGCACGTACGCACATACATACATACATACAGAGACACCCCCCCTGACACATACACACACACGCGCACACACACAAGTGCACCGAGGCCCTCCCTCCCTCGCCGTCACCGTCGCATACATACATACACACACGAGCATACACGCACACACACACACACAAGTGCACCAAGCCCCCCCAGCCTTTTGGAACTTACCTGGCCAATGTCGGGGACTCTGCTCTCAGCACGCGGCGCCCAACCTCCTGCTGGCGCGGCCACGGGGCTCCACACCGCTCACAGGAGCCCCGGGCGCGAGACGCATTTGACTCCGCCTGCCTCCTCTTCCGGTCTGGACGTGGCCCCGCCCCCGTCACAGGCGACCGTGCCTGAATTCCGGGGCGGCCGCGGCGGGATTCCACCCGACCATGCTACGCCACTGCTTGGATCATCTAATTACTCGGAACTGCCTTTGGGTTACTTTTATAATGGAAGCTGCAGTGACACAGCGGGATCAGGCATAACCAGTGGAGTGTAGAACTCATGAGCAACACCTCTTCACGTGGAACTATCTTTGTCTGTGACTAGAACACCCGAGGAATACTCAGGCGCTCCCTCATTTGTGACTGAACCCTGAAGTATAGGACACTGTGTATAATCGGTGCGTTGTCGTCCTGAATCTTATATTTCACCAGAGCCGCTTCTGTACGGAACGTATAAAAATAAAAACAATATTTACAGTGCTTCAGTGCTTCAAAAACATTGCTGCTCGGAACTCTGTGCAGAAAGTGTACCACCACATCTAAGAATTATATTTTGACGCCAGCACTACAGTTTCTTATTGATTAAAAAAAACTGAATGCTTGCTTTTTGCATTTGATAAACCCTGCAGCTTACATACGGAAAGATTACAAAACAAAAAAATAGCAAACATCATATTATGAAACATGACACAAACGTTTAGAAACGCTGGTAATATATCCCAAAATTATTCATTTTGATGACCTTTCCTCCAGTGAGAAGGACAAACGAAGTGCATTCCTTAGCTTGAGGCAAGCAAGTCTTGCTTCCCTTCGCCAACTTTCTTGAAATAGGAGATCACGAGGGGGGGCTGTTGCTGGAATGAAGATCTGCCTAATACAGGACCAGATTCCCCTGTGAAAACTAACTTATGATTTATTTAGTCAGAGCAACTCACTCTGGAGATACTGATTATTGCCCAGGAGGTAAAACAAGGTCATAGCTTAGTGAGTAGTGAGTGCAGAGTAGTGAGTAGTGAGTGCAGAGTAGTGAGTGCAGAGTAGTGAGTGCAGAGTGCAGAGTAGTGAGTGCAGAGTAGTGAGTGCAGAGTAGTGAGTGCAGAGTAGTGAGTGCAGAGTAGTGAGTGCAGAGTAGTGAGTGCAGAGTAGTGAGTGCAGAGTAGTGAGTGCAGAGTAGTGAGTGCAGAGTAGTGAGTGCCGAGTAGTGAGTGTGCCGAGTAGTGAGTGTGCCGAGTAGTGAGTGTGCCGAGTAGTGAGTGTGCCGAGTAGTGAGTGTGCCGAGTAGTGAGTGTGCCGAGTAGTGAGTGTGCCGAGTAGTGAGTGTGCCGAGTAGTGAGTGTGCCGAGTAGCGAGTGTGCCGAGTAGCGAGTGTGCCGAGTAGCGAGTGTGCCGAGTAGCGAGTGTGCCGAGTAGCGAGTGTGCCGAGTAGCGAGTGTGCCGAGTAGCGAGTGTGCCGAGTAGCGAGTGTGCCGAGTAGCGAGTGTGCCGAGTAGCGAGTGTGCCGAGTAGCGAGTGTGCCGAGTAGCGAGTGTGCCGAGTAGCGAGTGTGCCGAGTAGCGAGTGTGCCGAGTAGCGAGTGTGCCGAGTAGCGAGTGTGCCGAGCAGCGAGTGCAGAGTGAGTGTGCAGAGCATTGTGTGCTGTTGAGTGCAGAGTGCTGTGTATTGGCAATGTTAATGACAATGCCATTTATTTTTGATTTAACCCTTTCAATGCTGATGACGAGCTCAGCTCGTCATCACCCACGGGTGTCGTGTGCTGATGACGAGCTGAGCTCGTCATGGGAACAGCAAAATGGCAAAATCCAGCACAGGAGGGGGAAAACGCCTAGCAGCCAAGGTGTTAAAGAAAAAAAAATGTCATGAGCAATGCCAATAGCTCTACCTTTAATGATGCCGAGACCGTTACATTGCAAATGCTTGTTTAATTGATGGTTTTAAATTATTTACAAAACAAGAGACAAGTGCACTTTGTGTTGCTTCCTTTTCAGTATCTAAACCACTTGAAGCTGTGAAGACTTTCTGTATTCTAGCGAAAAACCCAGATACTGTTTCTTCAGTGTCTTGAATGCGTGCATTTAATTTTGACCAGTCTTATTTGTTTTCTGGGTACCAGTGTATTTACTTTAGCCATTATTTTTGCTGGTAAGTCTCTAATATCATCTGATATATCATCTCCTCCTTTCCTTGTTACTGAAGTTATATCTTCCCATTTTATTTTTAAAAATTCATCATCCTCTCTCCTTATTTTTCCCCAAATGTCTGGTGGCAATATTATAGAAAACATTTGTTCTATGTCATCCAGTGTGAGAGTGCTAACTCTTAGTTTATTTCTGTCTGTCTGTACCATTCTTCTCTGTCTTGTCTAATATCTGGAAACTGAAGTGCAAATCTATGTAATTCAACATTTGACCATGGTGTGTGAACTTTAATAGTGGGCTTCCCTTCCTGACTTCCTGGTACTTCTCTTAATGGCATGGTGTGAGTAGGAGAATGAGTACTAGCTTCCTCATCTTTACTTTTTTTAAGTTTTGTACATTTTTGTTCTAGTATCAGAAGTGTATCTATCCATTCAGCTAATATCTGGACAGCATCTAATATTTCTGTGCTTGTTGCCCCTATATCGTCTATTGCTGCTGAGATTGTGCTGTTATGAGCACGGGACAATCTGTCAGGTTGGGGGTAGCTGTCTTCCTCAGGCCAATGTTTGTCCCATTCTTTAAACCAGCTGTAACTTTTCTTGTCCAATTTATCCAAAGCACTGCGTTGAAGTGCAGGCGTGAAATCAGGCGGGAAGCGGCTTTTTGCACTACGCCATGTAGAAGTACCATTTTTCATAACCTCCATCACCCACTCGTGTATCATTTTCTGTTCTTTGTCTGATATTTTTATCCGTAACCTTTGTCTACCAGAAAGAGGCGTATGTTCTAGTTGTATAGGTGTTGTTTTACTAATTTGTAATGTAACTTGTGGTGTATGTGCGTGTGATGTTGATGAAGCTTGCATTGTTTGCGGGCTGTATGGTGGTGGTGTTGTCAATAGCGTTCTATCACAGGATCCTCTGTATCCTCCTGTTCTAAGGGAGCATTAGGTAGAGTGGGGTACACATCTGGTATAGGCTTGTGAACTGTAAGGCATTTGTCCATTTCCATTTCTTTTTCCCTACAACTTGTTACACATCTTTCTTTTGTCTTCTCCCTATCATGTGCCAAAGCTTTTCCTTTCGTTGTCCTAGGTTCCCCTGGCCATCTGTTAGCGGCGTATGACCGCCATGCATGAAATGCATCCCATTGTAATAAACGTACTTTCTTCCCTTTCTTTTCACGTTCCCTTAAACAATCTTCTAAATAAAGCATTTTAGCTCTATCAAATGTCCCATATTCTGGCCACTGTAGATCAGGATTTTTCCTGGTATAATGAGTCCATTGATCTAGATGAATAGCTGTATGGTACCCTTTTTTCTGTGACACGTACCATGCTGGTGTGCCACGAGGAGGTGTTGGTTGAGTGACATCTAAGGCTGCCCTGCGGCCTTTAGCTGTGTTCAAAAATAGTTTGCTAAGCATTTTGAATTTTATTTAGTTACTAATTTTATTATTTTTCCTCTTTTATCACTTTTTATTTCCTTTTATTTTAAAGTGCACTTAAAATACACTATTTTACACTACTTTACACACTTTTTTATACTATATTTCAACACTTTTGCAAGATACAGTTGTACGACCTATTTCAACAATATGCATATGTATTTTTATTTTTTAGACTTCTTTCAGAAGCATGCTCTGTCTAAAGGCGACCACCCACGGTCGCTGTCCTGTCCTTGGGATCCTTATGATCTTTCACAGGTTGGACAGTCCTCCTCAGGCACCTATCTTAAAGGTGCCCTCAGACCTCCCCTAGAGACCCCTAATGAATCTCAGTTTGTACCTTCTGATGTATTTTAGAAAAACACTATTCAATTGATAAAATTGAGTTCAGTGCAGTTAAGCACTGCCTACCTGATCATCAGACCAGTTGTATGCCGTTGTATGCACCCTTCTTAGCTGTGGCAAAATCACCTGATGGCTCAAAGGAAGCTGGTGGTGTCTTTTGTCAAAGGCTTATCAACGGGAGCCTTGTCGTCTGGGCGTGTCAGGAAACAAGTCCTCTCAGTAGCTGCGCAGTTTACACCGAGACTGGAAGGCCCCTGAAGAATCCAAAGACAGCAGTTCTTTATCCCCTGCAGAGACCATCAGTTCCTGTCGAGTCACGGCGCCATCTGTAAAAGCATAAAATTTATTAATAGGGACAAGATGAAGGGCACACACAAGTTTTCAAAAGAAAGTGACTTTATTGCCAATAAAGCTGCAGCTGAGACAATTTGCAGGGCTGCAAAGTGATCTGGTTTTTTCAGAAAGCAAGCCAGTTCTTATATACAATTTTCAGAACCTGGATACATTAATCATTAACAATAACATCATGGTGTGACCATGCTAGAATTAGGTCCACGTGTACATTACAGTATCAAGGTGCATTTCAGAAATATGTCTACGTTCACATTTTACATTATTTGCGACGTATCTGACCATGCAGCTACAGGTTAATCTTTAAACCACCACCTCCTGACTTTCAGCCTTGCCTTGGCCGGTTATCTTGAAATGTCAATGTGCAATGTTGATCTACTATCAGCAGAGGCCCGTGTTTTCTGCTTTCCCACACAAATGACACACTTGCTATCTGTGCTGAGCAAACACTTTGCCTCTTCACTTAACAAGGCAAGGGCAGGCCAAACTTGTCACGTCCTAGGTCAGCGAGCGATTCCTAGAAAGGGTTCGCTGAACCGACTGAACTGGCTCTGTACATAGGTGAAAAGCTAGTAAATCATTAAACAACTTGGAGCTACAGCAGAATGGGCACGTACATGTTCACTTGCCATTCTTTTCTGGTTTCAGCTGAATTTCAGACAACTTAATTTAACCCTCTGTGCACCAGCTGTGCACCATGGAGCAACATTTCATTATGACTAGTGGGCTCATTTTGATTGCAAGCAGGTTAATAGACAGAAATTAATATAAACTATGGTTCAATTTAATATTTTCATT